>NW_027255753.1:0-7350 GCF_003086295.3 Arachis hypogaea
GAAAAGATGGATTTTCTAATTTCTCAGCTTCAAGAATAAGAAAGGTCTAGAAAAAGTGAAGGTGAAGGTGAAGGTTTCAGAAAAAAACTCTGAGGAGGTGAAGGAAAGTAAAAGATCTTTACAGAGGGCTTGAGATCCTTTTATAGGTAAACCATGATGAAAGAAATTTTTTCATGTTTTAGTCTGTATTTTTTCTTTTTTTAATATCTTTTTTTTCTTTTTTTTCATGTTAAAAGAATGATTACAGTTAAAAAGTTTAATTAATATGAAGACATCTAGTGTAATAAGATTTAATACAATTATAGAAATCATTTTTTTTTTTTTTTTTTTTTTTTTTTTTTTTTTTTTTTTTTTTTTTTTTTTTTTACATTATGAATCATATCTATTTTTTGGATGACTATTTAGTGGTCAATATAACAAGTATTATTTATGCTGATTGACGTTATGTGATTAAATACACTGTAAAATATTTAGTCACGTATATCAAAATTAAATCTAAGACAAATTAATTCCCTTTAAAAATAATAAAAAATACATTTTTTATAAGTGAAAATAACTTTTTATTTGACAAAATGTTAATACATATGATTCAAAATTTTGACAACATTTAGATAATACTTAAGAGTGTACCAAAAATCCGAACCAAAATTTGATTTTTAGATATCCTTTCTTCATTTCTTAAATGGATTTTTTTCATTAACAAAAAATAGTAAACATCATCAAATTTTAGGATAAATCTATTTCATTTTCTAATCATATTTATATCTAAGTCTAATTTCTAAATTCTTTTGAATATATATATATATATATATATATAGCGGTTTACTCGTCAAAATAATTTTTATGGATGGCACACTAGAACTAGGTGTTTAATGTCACACAGGCGATGAACTTCATCTTCTGGACAAAAAACTGCCCTTTTCGACTAATGGTAATTCTTCAACAGCAAGAGCTGAAGTGCAATTTAGAACTTAAAGATTGAGATATGTAGAACGAGGTTTATTTATCGTACCAGTCAGCATAGCATTTAAGACTAGTCTTACAAAATTCCTGATTTTTGCATCATCAGGTTATATCATGCATACAATCCATAGGCTAATATAATATTGTTCCCTCTTGTTCAAAACTTATGGATGTTCTAAAAAAAATAGCTACCTTAATTGCCAATGTTCTAACCAATAATAACTTGCTAAATCTGTTTTTCTTTCTCTTTTTCTTCTTTTTTGCCTCTTTGAACGTTACTATCACTTTTTAGTTTCTAGTCCATCACTGAATTACAATGACGTACCAAAATATGACAAGTTGACAACATATGTATGCCCAAGATTATCCACAGCGATCATAAGACAAACATTATAGGTGACCAACTTTGCAGAACAATTTTAGGTAGTTCGAAAGTCACTGCAACAGGGTGAGTTTATATCATAATGCGTATTGATAACAAAGCTACCATAAACATGCACAGAAGTACCCAGTTGCAGGCTACCGATGCAGAAACAGCAATTTTAAGCTGCTGGAAATTCACTGCAAATGATAAATTAGATGTTTACAAATCGGTGCCACAAAACTGGTAGAGACCATAACAATCTTGCCGGAAATACGAAGAATCTTGAATGACTTTTTAACCTTTTTTTTTTTATTTTAATGCACCTCTCAGCCTTTCTTTGGGGGAAAAAGGAAAAGTCCCATTGCTATCAATGGGGATCAAGTTTTCCGATTGTGTTATAGACAACAAAAACCAATATGGTTTGATTAAAAGTCAAATGAACCCAAACTATTGCACCAAACCCCTCTGCTTGAAAACATCTAGCATAGCGACTCCAATTTTGGCAGGGGACTCCACAACGGTGACACCAGCTTCCCTCAAGGTTTTGATTTTGTCTTGTGCGGTGCCCTTGCCACCCGAGACAATAGCTGCACAAACGAGCACAAACAAATTCAGGATGTATGGTTGATTTAATACCAATCATAATAAAATTACGTAAAATGAACATATAACTAAGAAGTATCCCAAAGCTAAATGGCCAAAATATCAACTAAACTCCTCCAATCTATAGTGCAGTTTTCAATGAGAACTTCAGTCTTTAATAGAACAGTTTCGAAATGAACGATACTTTCTCCCCTCAACAAACTAAGGGTGCCTCCTCTGTATTAAGCAAATTGTAGCACATTAAGGCTTAAGCATAAGATGCTTTACATGAACTCATTCATATCAAACAACACAGTTCTTGGTCAAACTAAAAGGGAAAACATATAGTAGTTAATAATTGTCACTTGTTAACTAAACTAATAAATTCAAAATCCCTTGGCTTGCAAAATAAAAGGCATCAACTGACATTGTGGCATTTAAGGACATCCATAAATATCAGTTATAAATTGTAAACTAAAACCCATGGCATGGAGAGAAAGGAGCAAAATAAGCATGCATTATGCTATCTAATTCTCCAAAACAAGCAACAAGCCGCATTGGTATGTTCCATTACAAGTCATCAGTTCCACATATATATAAAATATCCTTACCTCCAGCATGGCCCATACGACGGCCAGGGGGAGCAGTTAATCCAGCAATAAATGCAACAACAGGCTTCTCGGTACCACTTGCCTGTATAGAATGCCATTTCAAAGTTAAGAACCGCCTAACATCAACATGGTAGTCTAAAATAACATGATAACTGAGCATGTTTATGATATGTAGCATAAATATCACCGGGCAACACTTTATAACATTTAATATATGCACAACAATATATGGACCTTTTTCTACTACACATGATCATATATAACAAAATGAATGAACCAAAAGCTTTTAGACCTAGTTAATACAAGCAGAATAACAACAAAACATAAAATTTTGAAAATGTTGGACCAAGAAGAAGATAACATTTAGAAGTGATGGCTAGCAATGAATTGCTTTAATATCCACTCACCCATAAAAAGAGTAATCTATCACTTAAAAGTTAAAACATTTGGAAATTTGGAACAGAATACTGCAGCAGCAAGTTCTACTCATATTATAATTCAGCATAACATAAATACTTTCCTCAAAATCATAATTATAATGTAGGAAACATATTATGAAAGCCTAGCTGTGTTCCTTACTCACAAGATCAAAAACATGTTTTAATTTCTCAAATACTGATAATTAAGTAAAAGACAAAATCATATGCACAGCTAATAATTAAAAACGAACCTTGATTAATGCAGCAGCATCCTCTTCTGCAGTTCCTCCAATCTCTCCAATAAGAATGATACCTGAATTAAACAAACAGAAAGTATTTACAAATGACTCTACCCCATAATTCCCAGAGGAAAACACTTCACGATACAAAGAAAATACTCACAGAAGTCACTGCCAAGGATCAGAAGATAGTCAAAACATGCAGTAATATAAATGACAATAAAAGAGATAAAATATGACAACGTACCTTCTGTCTGAGGGTCTGCAATGAATTTCTCAAGGCAATCAACAAAGTTTGTTCCATTAAAGGGATCTCCTCCAATACCGACACATGTGGATTGTCCAAGGCCAACAGCAGTCGTTTGGAAAACCTAAATAGTTAAGAACACATACTTTATCCTTTGTTAAACAATGAACATCATTAATTATGAATCAAAATGAACTTGAATATTCAAATGATAATAACTCCCAGGAATAAAAGCCAGCTATTTGGTAACAAACATGAATGCTGAATCAGTGTTGCTAAACTAAAATTATAAAAGATGCATGCAAGTAGAGGCATTAAATGTCAAGAAACTGAGCAAGAAAATTGATCCATTGAAACCTATAGTTGATTATCGTGCTCCAACTAAGAACTGGAGTGAACCAAAACAGATGATAATTCAAAAAGTGGCATATAAATATTTTATGAATGGTATAATCACAAGTGGAAAAGCAGTAGGTCAATGAACCAATTTTCAACTGAAGAAAAGTGGCAAAAGATACATCAGTATCCCAAGTAGTATGTGCCAATATTTTCCTCTACATACTACCGATATCATATCCCATGAAAAATTTGGGAAAAAAAATTAAAAAGAACCCAATCCAGACAAACAACACTTACCATTTAGCCAAAAAATTCAATTGCATCCACTATTGAACAAACTATATATTCAACTCGAAATCAAAATAATGACTCACCGCTTCATATGTCAAGGTACCAGAACGAGATACAATTCCAATACGGCCAGGTTTATGAATGTAACCAGGCATGATTCCGATTTTGCATTCCCCAGGCTTGATGATACCAGGGCAGTTTGGTCCTATCAAACGAGTTTTGGACTGCTGGTTAAGAGCAGCTTTAACTTTTACCTAGCATAAACACAATAACTTTAGTAATATTTTCAGCAGCAGTGAGCAATATGTAAACTACACTAGTGTAATGGTGCTTAGCAATCGCTCAAGTTCAAACATAAGATTTCATATGATATTTTAATATTAGTCCATAAGTCCAGATTCTCATATCCATTAATACTACCAATAGTTTTATGCGTTTGTCAAGCTAATCTTTCACTACTAAACACTACAATATCAAACCTATAAATAGAACGAAATAGATTTCAAAGAATCAACAATTGAAACCTCTACATGTAATAAGATAAACCTATCTCGGAATAAAAAGGAAAAAAAGTTCTATTTACATAGGTTGTTATAAGTAAGTTCCAAATACCGTTGACCTAATAGAAGAGATTAATTCATAATGCCCAATTAAGCATATAATAACAACCAAACTCTTTCTCACTAGGTGGAATTTCCTATGTATACTATCTTTAGACACATATATTGTGACGATCCCAATCAGCTTCTCTCAATGTGGAATAACTGATAATAACTATTTATACTGGAACTACATAGATGGAATAGGACATGCTGTCTTAAGCCATGTAAATGCTAACATAAAAAAGAAAAAAAGTATAACAAAACCGATGAAGCATCAACGCATCATTTGAGTGTCACACACACATGAATCTTGCATTAAACATAGACAACACATGTCTATACATGTTTACCTCAAAAATTGTTTCGTTGACCGTGACATACTGACACAACATAGACAGTCATCTAAAATTGAAAAAGGAAATAACATATAACTTCCAAGTTCATTAGAAACTTCGAAGAAAATTTTCATTATTGAAACAATGAGACTTAAGGCAAGGCAAGGCAAGGTGAAGCTCATATACTTAGGGCATTATGAATAATGAATCAATCTCTACAATTCTACTATATATCTGGTGTACTAGTATCCTACAAATTTGACATTATAGAGTGAGAAAATTACCATATCATGCTGGGGAATGCCTTCAGTGATGCAAACAACAAGATCCAATTCAGCCTCCATGGCTTCCATAATTGCTGCCGCGGCAAAAGGTGGAGGAACATAGATGACTGAAGCATTGGCCTTCGTCTCAGCCTTCGCCTCCGCAACAGTGTTGAACACAGGTAGACCCAAATGCTCCGTACCACCCTTCTTTGGTGTCACACCACCCACCTAATCACCCGCACATAACATCAAACACATAGAGATCAGCCACGTATTCAGTTCAAATCCTTCATTTCACTGACACACATTATTTCATTTCAAGTTTCAACATCACACACATAACAAACGAATAGAACCTAAGGATCGCTAATCCAAATTCAAAATGGGTCAACAAATTCAGCTGATCGCGGAAATGTTGGAAGGAGGAAGGACGGGGAGATTACCATTTTGGTGCCGTATTCGATAGCTTGCTCGGTGTGGAAGGTGCCGTTCTTGCCGGTAATGCCTTGGCAAATGACGCGGGTGGTCTTGTCAACAAAGACGGCGGGGGAGGGAGTGGGACTCGCCGTGAAGTGGCGGATGGAGTGGCCGCGACGGGAGGCGAAGGTGGCGATCAGCTTGGTTAACGCTTGGCGACCCATCTTGTTCGTCCTTGTTCACTGTCTCTGTCTCAGATCTGTGTTGAGTTTGAAACTTTGAATGCAGTGAATTTTCTTCTATGCTCGCTTTTCTGCAACTGATGTTCACTTGTCTAATTTGCTTTCCTTAGGGCAAGCGCAATTTTCTGTGACAAAAAATTAAAATAAAATAAAAATTCAAAAAAAAAAAGAAATAATTGAAGTAAGAATTTTGGCCTAAAAGGCTAAAACATTTGGGCTTATTGATGTTTGGGGAAGAATAATCGAATTCATGTATAGATATTATTCATGTTCCAAAAAAAACTGATATGTATTATTTTTAATTTAATTTGTCTTGTTAAATCTATTAAAAATATAAATTTACGACCTTATTATATATGTATAACGGATATTTATGTATTTGAATTTTACCTTAACATCTGATATTATAATCACATCTTTCATCGAGTTATAATTCAAATGGCATAATCTCTTCATATTCACCTAGAAGTTATGAATTTCAATCTCATTCTTAACTTAAAAAAAAAAAATTTCTAATCACATTTTGTCCATTATTAAATACTAATTTATTTTTATGTTTATTATCTGGAAACAAAATTATTTTTACTTATTCGGTAGCACATAATTAAATGTAATTGCATGTCTATTTTATCCCATGTTTCACTATCTTTTCTATTATTTATTGGACTTTTTTTATTTAGGTGTTCAATGTCTCATAAGAACATGATTCTTTTGGTACTGATTACTCTATAATTTATAACCAACTTAGATTGATTGAATTGTTAACTTACTTGTTTTATGTATAGAGCTCAAATTGGCTTATAGATTAATCTTTGGTTTGGTCAACTAGAAAATGATACTAAAAAAATCAAAATTACTCTATAGTCTATACATTGCTATAGTAGCAATTAGCAAAATGAGACTTGGTCAATCCATAAATTTTCTTAATATATAATTAAAGTATAAGTGCTCAAAGTACTAAATTCACCCTAATTTTTTCACGGGAAAAATTGTTACAGAGACCGAATTGTTGCCAGAAATTTACTGTTTGAATAAACTTTATTGGCTCTGAATCGGATTGCAACCACATATTTCTGTAACATGTATCTAGCAATCGCATTTTCAGCAATCTATTCAAGATGCATAGCATCAGTGTTTTCATACTTTTAGAAGAACCTAGAGTTAGAATCATTTTAGAGCGGGGATTCGTTTGGACAAAATATATCCATCCTAAGTTCCTAACCAGTTGCGCAGATACAACTCTCAAATCTCACGTTTTTAGTTGTATTTGCTATTCTTAAAATTCTGCAGAAGAAATAATAAAAAGAAAAAAGCCTAACTAGAGAATATTTCCTTGTCATGAAAAACACTGGTAACACTATAAGTATATCATTAACATAGAAGAAAAGATTAACTATGGACTCCATAATAATTTATTTTCACATTACTTCGTT
>NW_027255754.1:0-7254 GCF_003086295.3 Arachis hypogaea
TCACCATATGGATATGTTGAGCTTCAGGATATTGATTCTGATAAGAAGTTCATTGTTAATGGACAGAGAATCAAGCATTATCTTGAAGGAAATCTTGAGCAGGAATGCTCAGAACTGAGACTTGAGTGATTCTCAGTGAAGGTCCAGCTAAAGACAGTAAAGAAGCGCTTGCTGGGAGGCAACCCAGTCATTAGTAGGTTGTATGATTAGTTCTTACAGAGGCAAATATCAAAAATGAAGGAATTCACAGAGTTACAGAAGGATTCAGCTCAAAAAGCAGAGAAAATGAGCTTACTGGCGAAAAAACGCCAGTAAGGTGCATTTTGGGCGTTAAACGCCAGAATGGGTACCATTCTGGGCGTTTAACGCCAGGAATGGTGCCATTTTGGGCGTTAAACGCCAGAATGGGCACCATTCTGGGCGTTTAACGCCAGGTGTGCAGCATCACTGGGCGTTCAGAAAAACGCCCAGTGAGGAAGACTTTCTGGCGTTTAACGCCAGCCAGGACACCTGGCTGGGCGTTAAACGCCCAAAAGGGGTAACAAATGGGCGTTAAACGCCAGAATGGGTGCCATTCTGGGCGTTTAACGCCAGAAAGGTGGGGGGACCACACTTTTGTTTTCAACTCAATTTTTTTCAAACTTTCCTCTTTTTACCCATACTCTTCTACATAAATGCACTTCAACCTTTCATCATTCACTTTCAAATCTTCACAAATCAAAACCATTCTTCAAATCTATTTCAAATAATCTCAAATCTTCTTCAAAAACTCACCCTTTTCTCAATTTCTTCCCATATCTTCTCAAATCTCCTTTCAAATCTCTCTTTTTTTTCGAAAATACTCTCCCCCTCACCTTATAAATTCGTGTTTGGACCCCTCCTTCCTCACACCATTCGAATTTCCTCTTCCTCTCTTTTTCTCTTCTCTTCTTTCTTTTCGTTTTGCTTGAGGACAAGCAAAACCTCTAAGTTTGGTGTGCTTTTCCGTGATCACTAAATCAAGATCATGGCTCCCAAGGGAAAACAAACCAACTTAAGAGGAAAGAAAGAGACTAATCCAAAGAATCTTTGGAATGAAGAGAAGTTCTTAACCAAAGAACATGAAGACCATTATCACAAAATAATGGGTCTGAGGTCAGTGATCCCGGAAGTTAAATTTGATCTGAAAGAAGATGAATATCCGGAGATCCAAGAGCAAATTCGAAACAGAGGTTGGGAAGTTCTGACCAATCCTGAGACAAAGGTTGGAAGGAACATGGTTCAGGAATTCTACTCAAATCTGTGGCTAACAGATAAGCAAAGAATGACTGGAACCGCTTACCATACCCACAGAACCATGGTCAGAGGGAAAGTTATGTACTTCCATCTGGACAAAATAAGAGAAATCTTCAAACTACCTCAACTACAAGATGATCCTGACTCCTTCAATAGGAGGATGGTGAGAGTAGATAAAGGGTTGGATCAAGTTCTAGAGGACATATGCCTCCCTGGGACTAAGTGGATAACCAATTCAAAGGGTGTCCCAAACCAACTCAAGAGGGGAGACCTCAAGCCAATTGCAAGAGGTTGGCTAGACTTTATTGGGCGTTCCATATTGCCCACTAGCAACCGTTCTGAGGTCACCATCAAGAGAGCAGTGATGATTCATTGCATTATGCTTGGAAAAGAAGTGGAGGTTCATCATGTGATTGCTTGTGAGATCTACACAGTTGCAAATAAGAATTCCACTGTAACCAAATTGGCTTATCCAAGCCTGATCTCCTTGCTCTGTAAAGAGGCTGGGGTGAAGATGGGAGTAGATGAGTTTATACCCATTGAACACCCAATCACCAAGAAGTCAATGGAAGGACAAGTGCAAGACAACTCCATCAAGAGGAGGGCGCAGGAATTCCTCCCTGAATTCCCAAGAATTGACTACTGGTCCAGCCTGGAAGCATCTATTAACAAGCTGCAAGAGACAATGGAGCAACTGAAGGAAGAACAGCAGAATCAAAACTGCATGCTCTGCAAATTGCTGAAGGAACAAGAGAAGCAGGGGCGTGAACTCCAAGAGTTGAAACGCCAAAAGCTCTCCTCTCAAGCTGAGGGAGCATCCACTTCTCAAATCAAGGTTGTTGAGTCCTAACTCTGTGAAAACCTCTATCATTAAGAGCTTCTGTTTTTCGTTTTCCTTTGTTTTGTTTTATTCTTTGAGTCTTGTTTTAATTCATAATTAATAAAATTGAAATTTTATGCCTTAAAGATATGAATGTCCTATGAATCCATCACCTCTCTTAAATGAAAAATGCTTTAATCACAAAAGAACAAGAAGTACAGGATTTCAAAATTATCATTGAAACTAGTTGAATTAGTTTGATGTGGTGACAATACTTTTTGTTTTCTGAATGAATGCTTGAACAGTGCATATGTCTCTTGAATTTGTTGTTTTGAGAATGTTAAAACAAATTGTTGGCTCTTGAAAGAATGAGGAGAAAGAGAAATGTTATTGAGGATCTAAAAATCATTAGAGTGATTCTTGAAGCAAGAAAAAGCAAAAAAAAAAATTCGAAAAAAAAAAGAAAGAAAAGAAAGAAAGAAAGAAAAAGAAAAGAAAAGAAATAAAGTTGTGATCCAAGGCAACAAGAGTGTGCTTAAGAACCTTGGACACCTCTAATTGGGGACTTTAGCAAAGCTGAGTCACAATCTGAAAAGGTTCACCCAATTATGTGTCTGTGGCATGTATGTATCCGGTGGTAATACTGGAAGACAGAGTGCTTTGGGCCACAGCCAAGACTCATACACTAGCTATGTTCAAGAATCATTATGCTTAACTAAGAGAATCAATAACACTATCTGAGTTCTGAGTTCTTATAGATGCCAATCATTCTGAACTTCAAGGGATAGAGTGAGATGCCAAAACTGTTCGGAGGCAAAAGCTACTAGTCCCGCTCATCTAGTTGGAGCTATGTTTCCTTGATATTTTGGAGTCTATAGTATATTCTCTTCTTTTTATCCTATTTTGATTTTCAGTTGCTTGGGGACAAGCAACAATTTAAGTTTGGTGTTGTGATGAGCGGATAATTTGTATGCTTTTTGGCATTGTTTTTAGTATGTTTTTAGTATAATCTAGTTAGTTTTTAGTATATTTTTATTAGTTTTTAGCTAAAATTCACTTTTCTGGACTTTACTATGAGTTTGTGTGTTTTTCTGTGATTTCAGGTATTTTCTGGCTGAAATTGAGGGTCCTGAGCAAAAATCTGATTCCGAGACCAAAAAGGACTGCAGATGCTGTTGGATTCTGACCTCTCTGCACTCGAAGCGGATTTTCTGGAGCTACAGAAGCCCAATTGGCGCGCTCTCAACGGCATTGGAAAGTAGACATCCTGGGCTTTCCAGCAATATATAATAGTCCATCCTTTGCTCAGATTTGATGGCCCAAACTGGCGCTCAAAGTCACCTACAGAAATTCCAGCGTTAAACGCCGGAACTGGCATAAAATTTGGAGTTAAACGCCCAAACTGGCATGAGAACTGGCGTTTAACTCCAGAAAAGGTCTCTACACGAAATTCCTTCATTGCTCAGCCCAAGCACACACCAAGTGGACCCAGAAGTGGATTTTCTGTCATTTACTCATTTCTGTAAACCTTAGGACACTAGTTTACTATTTATAGGATCTTTTGACATTGTATCAGTACCTTATGCAACCTTTTGATGATCTTATGACATTGTACACGTTTTCTTCCACAGCATGAGTCTCTAAACCCCATGGTTGGGGGTGAGGAGCTCTGCTGTGTCTGATGGATTAATGCAATTACTACTGTTTCTCATTCAATCATGCTTTCTTCCATTCCAAGATAATACTTGTTCTTAATCCGGACGAATGTGATGATCCGTGACAATCATCACCATTCTCAACCATGAACGTGTGACTGACAACCACCTCCGTTCTACCTTAGATTAAGTAGTTATCTCTTGGATTCTTTAACCGGAATCTTCGTGGTATAAGCTAGACTGATGGCGGCATTCAAGAGAATCCGGAAGGTCTAAACCTTGTCTGTGGTATTCTGAGTAGGATTCAATGACTGAATGGCTGTGACGTGCTTCAATCTCCTGAAGGCGGGGCGTTAGTGACAGACGCAAAAGAATCACTGGATTCTATTCCGGCCTGATTGAGAACCGACAGATGGAATGCCGTGCCGTGACAGGGCATTAGGAATCGTTCCAATGAGAGGATGGGAGTAGCCATTGACAACGGTGAAACCCTACATACAGCTTGCCATGGAAGGAGACTTGCGTGACTGAAGAAGAAGACAGTAGGAAAGCAGAGATTCAAAAGATGGAGCATCTCCAAACCTCAACCTATTCTCCATTACTGCAAAACAAGTAATCATTTCATGTTCTTTTGCTTTTCACAATCAATCCTGATAAGTTCTGATATCCTGACTAAGATTTACAAGATAACCATAGCTTGCTTCAAGCCGACAATCTCCGTGGGATCGACCCTTGCTCACGCAAGGTATTACTTGGACGACCCAGTGCACTTGCTGGTTAGTTGTGCGGGATTACCAAAGTGTTATTGCAATTTCGTGCACCAATAAGCAAAAGAGGTTCAGGCATGGCCGAATGGCCAGCCCTCTCCATGATCAAGTGACCGAATAATGAAAGACTTAAAGTGGTCAAAGATGTCTAATACAATAGATAAATGTCCTATATATACTAGACTAGCTACTAGGGTTTACATGAGTAAGTATTTGATGCATAAATCCACTTCCGGGGCCCACTTGGTGTATGTTTGGGCTGAGCTTGATCATTCCACGAGCTAAGGCATTTCTTGGCGTCAAACTCCAGTTATGACGTGTTTTGGGCGTTCAACTCCGGATCATGACGTTTTTCTGGCGTTTAACTCCAGACAGCAGCGTGTACTTGGCGTTCAACGCCAAGTTACATCGTCATTCTTCGAATAAAGTATGGACTATTATATATTTCTGGAAAGCCCTGGATGTCTACTTTCCAACGACGTTGAGAGCGCGCCAATTGGAGTTCTGTAGCTCCAGAAAATCCATTTCGAGTGCAGGGAGGTCAGAATCCAACAGCATCAGCAGTTCTTTTGTCAGCCTTCTTCAGAGTTTTGCTCAAATCCCTCAATTTCAGTCAGAATTTACCTGAAATCACAGAAAAACATACAAACTCATAGTAAAGTCCAGAAATGTGAATTTAACATAAAAACTAATGAAAACATCCCTAAAAGTAGCTCAAACTTACTAAAAAACTATATGAAAACAATGCCAAAAAGCGTATAAATTATCCGCTCATCACAACACCAAACTTAAATTGTTGCTTGTCCCCAAGCAACTGAAAATCAAATAGGATAAAAAGAAGAGAATATACTATAAAGTCCAAAATATCAATGAATATTAATTTAATTACATGAGCGGGACTTTTAGCTTTTTGCTTCTGAACAGTTTTGGCATCTCACTTTTTCCTTTGAAGTTTAGAGTGATTGGCTTCTCTAGGAACTTAGAATTTCAGATAGTGTTATTGACTTTCCTAGTTAAGCATGTTGATTCTTGAACACAGCTACTTATGAGTCTTGGCTGTGGCCCTAAGCACTTTGTCTTCCAGTATTACCACCGGATACACAAATGCCACAGACACATAACTGGGTGAACCTTTTCAGATTGTGACTCAGCTTTGCTAAAGTCCCCAGTTAGTGGTGTCCAGAGCTCTTAGGCACACTCTTTTGCTTTGGATCACGACTTTAACCACTCAGTCTCAAGCTTTTCACTTGGACCTTCATGACACAAGCACATGGTTAGGGACAGCTTGATTTAGCCGCTTAGGCCTGGATTTAACTTCCTTGGGCCCTCCTATCCATTTGATGCTCAAAGCCTTGGATCTTTGCTAAAATTTTCGCCACTTTTTTTTTTTCACTGCTTTTTCTTGCTTCAAGAATCAATTTCATGATGTTTTTCAGATCATCAATAACATTTCTCTTTGTTCATCATTCTTTCAAGAGCCAACAATTTTAACACTCATAGACAACAAGATAAAAAATATGCACTGTTCATTCATTCATTCAGAAAACAAAAATTATTGCCACCAACGTCAATATAATTAAATTAAATTCACTAATAATTTCGAAAATTATGTACTTCTTGTTCTTTTGAATTAAAACATTTTTCTTTTAAGAGAGGTGAAAGACTAATGGATTTTATTCATAGCTTTAAGGCATGGTTTACACACTAATGGTCATGAAGTAGAAACACAAAAACATAGACAAACATAATACTTAAAAACAGAAAACAGAAAGAAAAATAAAAGAACAAGGAATGAATCCACCTCTAGTGGCGTCTTCTTCTTGAAGGACCAATGATGTTCTTCAACTCTTCTATGTCCCTTCCTTGCCTTTGTTGCTCCTCCCTCATAGCTCTTTGATTTCTCTTATTTC
Source organism: Arachis hypogaea (assembly GCF_003086295.3). NCBI lineage: Eukaryota > Viridiplantae > Streptophyta > Magnoliopsida > Fabales > Fabaceae > Arachis > Arachis hypogaea. The sequence goes on from NW_027255754.1 coordinate 6,428, forward strand.
TTGGAGAGTGAGGGCGTGTTCATGATGTTCCACCCTTAGTTGTTCCACATTATGGCTCAAGTCTTCTAAGGAGGTACTGAGTTGCTCCCAATAGTTGTTGGGAGAAAGTGCATTCCATGAGGCATTTGTTGATGATGACTTCCTCATGTTTCCTTGGGGGCCGTGAGGAACTTCCCTTGTTTGCTCCATCCTTTTCTTGGTGATGGGCTTGTCTTCTTCAATGGAGACATCTCCATTATGATAACTCCGGCTGAATAACATAGATGGCATATGAGGTGGGGGAAGCTAGCCGTGCCAAGTATGAAGGCTTGTCAGCTATTTTGTAGAGTTCATTAGAGATGACTTCATGAACTCTACTTCCTTCCAATATGATCTATGATCATGATGGCCATCCATAGTAACTTTAGATCGTGCTTGTGGGATATGATCTTTGGATGATTCAACCATCCTAGCTACAGGCTGAGTCGTCTTCTTAGTTGGACCGGTTGCCTTTGGAGTCTCTCTCCATTGGGCGCCTTCCCACAAATGGTCCATTTAGGGAACTTGGTCCAACCCTTGATTGAAGTTGACCCTCTTTGTGTAGGGGCGTTCAATCACCTTGTATCATGGGTAAATGAAAACGCCCAACCTCACATTTTCCGGACCTGAAATCTAAGTATTTCCCCCGAACCCATTGTGAGGATAGTTCTTCGGATTCGGGTTTCATACTTTGATCCATGGTTTCCCTTGTGATCCATGCATTAGCATAGAACTCTTGAAACCATCAATATTCCGACTTGTATGCATGGGGTTTGGTTATGACTTTCCCACCCTTCTTTTCTTTGGAT
>NW_027255755.1:0-7000 GCF_003086295.3 Arachis hypogaea
ATCTTCTCAGCAACAGACAGAGAATTCAGAACAGAGCCCCTCTAACTTATCAAACATAGTCTCTGATCTGTCTAAGGCCACTTTAAGTTTTATGAGTGAAACAAGATCCTCCATTAGAAATTTGGAGGCACAAGTGGCCAGCTGAGTAAGAAAATCATTGAAACTCCTCCCAGTATTCTCCCTAGAATACAGAAGAGAATCCAAGAGGAGAGTGCAAGGCCATTGATGTAATCAATGTGGCCGAATGCACAAAGGAGGAGAAGGACGAAAATCCTAGTGAGGAAGACCTCCTGTGACGTCTCTCAAACAAGAAGGAGTTCCCTATTGAGGACCTAAAGGAATCTGAGGCTCATATAGAGACCATAGAGATTTCATTAAATCTCCTTCTACCATTCATGAGCTCTAAGATTATTCTTCCTCTAAAGAAGATGAAGATGTAACTGGAGAGCAAGTTGCTCAATATCAGGAGCTATCATGAAGCTGAATGCCAAGTTATTTGGTAATGAGACTTGGGAAGGTGAACCTCCCTTGCTCATTAGTGAACTTGATACATGGTTCAGCAAACTCTACCTCAAAAGAAACAAGATCCTGGAAATTCTTAATACCCTGTACCATAGGCACCATGACCTTTGAAAAGGCTCTGTGTGACCTGGGGTCAGGCATAAATCTTATGCCACTCTCTGTAATTAGGGATCATTGAGGTACAACCTACTTATTCTCATTACAATTGGCAGACAAGTCAGTAAGACAGGCTTATGGATTAGTAGAGGATGTGTTAGTAAAGGTTGAAGGCCTTTACATCCCTGCTAATTTCATAATCTTAGACACTAGGAAGAAAGAGGATGAATGCATCATCCTTGGAAGACCTTTCTAGCCATAGCAGGTGCTGTGATTGATGTTAACAGAGGAGAATTAGTCCTTCAATTGAATGGGGACTACCTTGTATTTAAGGCACATGGCTATCCTTCTGTAACAAAAGAGAGTAAGCATGCAGAGCTTCTCTCAGTACAGAGTCAAAAAGAGCCCCCACAATCAAATCTAAGTTTGGTGTTGGGGGGCCACAACCAAACTTTAAGTTTGGTGTTGAGAAGACCCCACATTCAAACTCACAGTTTGTTGTTGGGAGACCTTCATCATGCTCTGAACTTCTCTAAAGCTCCATGAGAGCTCACTGTCAAGCTAGTGACATTAAAAGAGCGCTTGTTGGGAGGCAATCCAATTTTTATTTATCTAATTTTATTTTTATTTTATTGATTCTTTTATGTTTTATTAGGTACATGATCATGTGGAGTCACAAAAAAATACAAAAATTAAAAACAGAATCAAAAACAGCAGAGAAAAATCACACCTGGAGGAAGGACTTACTGGCGTTTAAACGCCAGTAAGGTGCATCTGGCTGCGTTCAACGCCAGAATAGAGCATGGATCTGGTGCTGAATGCCAGAAACAAGCACATCCTGGCGTTTGGACGCCAGAAATGTGCCCTGAGGAAAGCTGGCACTGAACGCCAGTAACAAGCATGGAACTGGTGTTCAACGCCAGAAACATGCTGCACATGGGCGTTGAACGCCCAGAATGTGCACCACTTCGGCGTTTAAATGCCAGAATGGTATGCTAAGGCATTTTACATGCCTAATTGGTGCAGGGATGTAAATCCTTGACACCTCAGGATCTGTGAACCCCACAGGATCATCTCAGGATCTGTGGACCCCACAGGATCCCACCTAACATATTCTCCCTTCTTCTCAACATTCATTCTCTCTTTCAATATACACTCTTCCCAAAACCCTTCACCAATCACCTCAATCACTTTTCCAATTACCCCTTCACCACTCACATCCATCCACTCTTCCCATAAACCCCACCTACCTTCAAAATTCAAAAATCTTTCCCACCAAACCCACCCTAAATGGCGAACCTACCCTCTCCCCCTCCCTATATGTACCCCTCCATTCTACTTTATTTTCACACAACACAACCCCTCTTCTATACCTTGGCCGAAACCTACACCTCCCCTTCTCTTCCATATTTTCTTCTTCTTCCTCTTCTTTTCTTTCTTCTCTTGCTCGAGGGCGAGCAATATTTTAAGTTTGGTGTGGTAAAAGAATAAGCTTTTTGTTTTTCCATTACCATTAATGGACCTAAGACCGGAGAATCCTCTAGAAAAGGGAAAGGGAAGACAAAAGCTTCCACCTCCGTGTCATGGGAGATGGAAAGATTCATCTCCAAAGCCCATCAAGACCACTTCTATGATGTTGTGGCCAAGAAGAAGGTGATCCCTGAGGTCCCTTTCAAGCTCAAGAAAAATGAGTTTCCAGAGATCCGACATGAGATCCGAAGAAGAGGTTGGGAAGTTCTAACCAACGCCATTCAACAAGTCGGAATCTTAATGGTTCAAGAGTTCTATGCCAATGCATGGATCACTAGGAACCATGATCAAAGTGTGAACCCGAGTCCAAAGAATTATCTTACAATGGTTCGGGGGAAATACTTAGATTTTAGTTTGAAAAATGTGAGGTTGGCATTCAACTTGCCCATGATGCAAGGAGATGAACGCCCCTACACTAGAAGGGTCAATTTAATCAAAGGTTGGACCAAGTCCTTATGACATATGTGTGGAAGGAGCTCAATGGAAAAGAGACTCCAAAGGCAAGCCGATTCAACTAAGAAGACTGGACCTCAAGCCTGTGGCTAGAGATGGTTAGAGTTCATTCAACGCTCCATCATCCCCACTAGAAACCGATCTGAAGTTACTATGGATCGGGCCATCATGATTCATAGCATCATGATTGGAGAGGAAGTAGAAGTTCATGAAGTCATCTCCCATGAATTCTACAAAATAGCCGATAAGTCCTCTACTTTGGCAAGGCTAGCTTTTCCTCATCTTATTTGCCATCTATGTTACTCAACTGGAGTTATCATAGAAAGAGACATCCTCATTGAGGAGGATAAGCCCATCACTAAGAAAAGGATGGAGCAAACAAGAAAGCCCACTCATGGAGCCCAAGGGACGCATGAGGAAGCTCATCACCAAGAAATCCCGGAGATGCCTCAAGGGATGCACTTTCCTCCCAACAACTATTGGGAACAACTCAACACTTCCTTAGAAGATTTGAGTTACAATGTGGAACAATTAAGGGTGGAACATCAAGAGCACTCCATCATTCTCCATGAAATAAGAGAAGATCAAAGAGCAATGAGGGAGGAGCAACAAAGGCAAGGAAGGACATAGAAGAGCTTAAGGACATTGTTGGTCCTTCAAGAAGAAGACGCCACTAAGGTGGACTCATTCCTTGTTCTTATTTTTCTGTTTTTCAATTTTTATGCTTCATGTCTATTTATGTTTTGTGTCTCTACTTCATGATCATTAGTATGTAGTAACTATGTCTTAAAGCTACGAATAAATTCCATAAATCCTTCACCTCTCTTAATTGAAATATGTTTTAATTCAAAAGAACAAGAAGTACATAAATTTTGAAATTATCCTTGAATTTAGTTTAATTATATTGATGTGGTGACAATACTCTTTGTTTTCTGAATGAATGCTTGAACAGTGCATATTTTTTATCTTGTTGTTTATGAATGTTAAAATTTTGGCTCTTGAAAGAATGATGAACAAAGAGAAATGTTATTGACGATCTGAAAAATCATGAAATTGATTCTTGAAGCAAGAAAAAGCAGTGAAAAAAACAAAATCTTGCGAAAAAAATTATTGGCAAAAAAATAGAAAGAAAAAGAAAAAGCAAGCAGAAAAAGCCTATAGCCCTTAAAACCAAAAGGCAAGGGTAAAAAGGATCCAAGGCTTTGAGCATCAATGGATAGGAGGGCCCAAGGAAATAAAATCCGGGCCTAAGCAGCTAAATCAAGCTGTCCCTAACCATGTGCTTGTGTCATGCAGGTCTAAGTGAAAAGCTTGAGACTGAGTAGTTAAAGTTGTGATCCAAAGCAAAAAAGTGTGCTTAAGAGCTCTGGACACCTCTAACTGGGGACTCTCGCAAAGCTGAGTCACAATCTGAAAAGGTTCACCCAGTCATGTGTCTGTGGCATTTATGTATCCGGTGGTAATACTGGAAAACAAAATGCTTAGGGCCACGGCCAAGACTCATAAAAGTAGCTGTGTTCAAGAATCAACATACTTAACTAGTAGAATCAATAACACTATCTGAAATTCTATGTTCCTACAGAAGCCAATCATTCTAAACATCAAAGGAAAAAGTGAGATGCCAAAACTGTTCAAAGGCAAAAAGCTACAATCCCACTCATCTAATTAGAATTAATATTCATTGATATTTTGGAATTTATAGTATATTCTCTTCTTTTTATCCTAATTGATTTCAGTTGCTTGGGACAAGCAACAATTTAAGTTTGGTGTTGTGATGAGCGGATCATTTATACGCTTTTTGGCAATGTTTTTAGGTAGTTTTTAATATGATCTAGTTACTTTTAGGGATGTTTTCATTAGTTTTTATGCTAAATTCACATTTCTGGACTTTACTATGAGTTTTGTGTTTTTCTATGATTTCAGATATTTTTTGGCTGAAATTGAGGGACCTGAGCAAAACTCTGATAGGAGGCTGACAAAGGACTGCTGATGCTGTTGGAATCTGACCTCCCTGCACTCGAAATGGATTTTCTGGAGCTACAGAACTCCAATGGCGTGATCTTAACGGCGTTGGAAAGTAGACATCCAGAGCTTTCCAGAAATATATAGTAGTTCATACTTCATTCGTGATTTGACAACGTAAACTGGCGCTCAACGCCAGTTCCATGTTGTTGTCTGGAGTCAAATGCCAAAACACGTCACGAACCGAAGTTGAACGCCCAAAACACGTTATAACTTGGCGTTCAACTCCAAGAGAAGCCTCAGCTCGTGGATAGATCAAGCTCAGCCCAAACATACACCAAGTGGGCCCCGAAGTGGATTTATGCATCAATTACTTACTCCTATAAACCCTAGTAACTAGTCTAGTATAAATAGGATAATTTACTATTGTATTAGACATCTTTGGTCTCAGTTTTATTTTATTATTCATCTAAGGAGACTATTGATCACGTTATGGGGGCTGGCCATTCGGCCATGCCTGGACCTTTCACTTATGTATTTTCAACGGTGGAGTTTCTACACACCATAGATTAAGGGTGTGGAGCTTTGCTGTACCTCAAGTTTCAATGCAATTACTACTATTTTCTATCCAATTCGATTTATTCCTATTCTAAGATATTCGTTGCACTTCAACTTGATGAATGTGATGATCCGTGACACTCATCATCATTCTCACCTATGAACGCGTGTGATTGACAACTACTTCCGTTCTACCTTAGACCGGGCGCATATCTCTTGGATTCTTTAATCAGAATATTCGTGGTATAAGCTAGAATTGATGGCGGCATTCATGGGAATCCGGAAAGTCTAACCTTGTCTGTGGAATTCCGAGTAGGATTCCGGATTGAATGACTGTGACGAGCTTCAAACTCTTGAAGGCTGGGCGTTAGTGACAGACGCAAAAGAATCACGGGATTCTATTCCAACTTGATTGAGAACCGATAGATGATTAGCCGTGCTGTGACAGAGCATTTGGACCATTTTCACTGAGAGGATGGGATGTAGCCATTGACAACGGTGATGCCCTACATACAGCTTGCCATGGAAAGGAGTAAGAAGGCTTGGATGAATGTAATAAGAAAGTAGAGATTCGGAAGGAACACAGCACCTCCATGCACCTATCTGAAATTCCCACCATTGAATTACATGAGTAACTTTATCTTTATTTCCTGTTTATTTTATTTATCTTTTGAATATCTAATCCAATCATATTTGAATCCGCCTGACTGGGATTTACAAGATGACCATAGCTTGCTTCATACCAACAATCTTTGTGGGATCGACCCTTACTCACGTAAGGTTTATTACTTGGACGACCCAGTACATTTACTGGTTAGTTGTACGAAGTTGTAAAGTTATATTTGGACCATGGTATTGCACACCAAGTTTTTGGCGCCATCACCAAGGACAATCAATTTCGAACAACAATTTAAGCATGAGTAACAATTTCGCTCACCACCCATATTGATGTGATTCCTTCAAGCATGGCCTGCCACGCCTAGGTCCTCAAGTAGCACGCCCAAGTGTTAGGTTAGAGTTGGCGTGCCACGCCTTCGATACTAAGTGGCACGCCTAGTGTGTGTCCCCTTCTGGATTGGTGAACTGGCGTGCCACGCCCACAAGTTCAAGTGGCACGCCCTTGGTGTATGATGGGGTTGGCGTGCCACACCTAGCCTGGCTTGCCACACCCCCTTTGTGGCCTTCAATCTTGCTCTCTGGAAAATGTAACTAGCGTGCCACGCCTGCCTCCTGGCGTGCCACGCCCTTGTTAAAGTTTTAAGAACTCTTCTCTAGAAATTGTAACTGGCGTGCCACGCCCTGATGCTGGCGTGCCACGCCTTGTGCTGGCGTGCCACGCCCATACAATTTCATGGCGTTTGTTCCAGGTGGCACGCCCAGCTTCACACGCCCAGCCTTATTTGTTGTTTCCTTCCCTTTTTGCTGTTCTTTTCACCTGAAATTCAACACAAACCCATTTCAAAGCAATGTACCATAATATTTATCATTTGGGTCAAGAAATTGCATTGATTCAATGAGATTATGCTCCTTTTATGGTCCTTTTAAATAAGAAAAAGAGGTAAATGATGCAAGTCATCAATGCTCAACTATCTATACTTCAAGCAATATACACGCATATCAGTCAAATTGACAAATCAGCGTTGGAAATCACAACCATCTAATAAATCGAACCGACCACATAAGTCAAAAATGCCAATTCAAAATATCATCAAACAAAGATAAACAATATCCAAAACTATTACCAAAATCCACATCTATTATCTAACTAGCAAACAAAATCTAGAATTAACATTCATCTACATAAGAGTTTCATAAAATATCATAAGCAGTTAAAGCCGACACCAAAATAGTCGGGCAACACAAATCCAACATATTCTGA
>NW_027255756.1:0-7000 GCF_003086295.3 Arachis hypogaea
TCCATCAAGAAAACAGTAATAGGCATGGCCAGCCAACCTTTCAAGCATCTGATCAATGAAAGGTAGAGGGAAGTGATCTTTCCGTGTGGCATCATTCAGCCTCCTATAGTCTATGCACATCCTCCACCCTGTCACTGTTCGTGTTGGAATAAGCTCATTCTTCTCATTAACAATGACAGTCATGCCTCCTTTCTTAGGTACTACTTGCACTGGACTAACCCATGGGCTGTCAGATATAGGGTAGATGATCCCAGCCTTGCACAACTTCAGAACTTCCTTTTGAACAACCTCCTTCATTGTGGGATTCAATCTTCTTTGAGGTTGTACCACCGGTTTGGAACCCTCCTCTAAGAGTATCTTGTGCATGCATACAGCAGGGCTTATGCCTTTCAAGTCATCAATGGTCCACCCCAACGCCTCTTTGTGAGCTCTCAAAACCACAAGGAGCTTTTCTTCTTCCTCTTCATTCAATGTGGAATTGATGATCACTGGGAAGCTATCCTTCTCACCAAGGAACGCATATTTAAGATGAGGGGGTAGTGGTTTCAACTCTTGTTGTGGTGCCTCTTCTTTCGTAGCTTCACTTGGTTCCTTTGATGCTTCCAATTTGTTCCTTCTTGTCCTTGATGTTATGGACTTCCTCTTGTTGCATTTGATGGTTTGTGTCAAGTACTTCTTTAACCAAAGAGTCCACTACATCAATCCTCATGCAATTTTCTTTCTCAACAGGGTGTTGCATTGCTTTGAAGACATTTATGGTCATTTGCTCATCATGCACCCTGAAAATCATCTCTCCCTTTTCCACATCAATGATTGTTCTAGCTGTAGCCAAAAAGGGTCTACCAAGAATGACTGAATTGTTTCCCTCTTCATCCATGTCTAGAACCACAAAATCAGCTGGGAATATGAAGTTTCCCACCTTCACCAAGAGGTTCTCAACTACTCCATTTGGTACTTTGATGGATCTGTCAGCAAGTTGAAGTGACATCCTTGTGGGTTTAAGCTCTTCAATCATCATTTTCTTCATCATGGTAAGGGGCATGAGGTTAATGCTTGCTCCCAGGTCACAAAGTGATTTGTCCACGGCCATGCTCCCAATCGTGCATGGTATGAGGAAGCTGCCAGGGTCTTTGAGTTTTGGAGGTAGCCCTTGTTGAATGATGGCACTACACTCTTGATTGAGAATCACCGTTTCTTTTTCTTGCCAACTTCTCTTCTTGGTGATCAATTCCTTAAGAAACTTTGCATATAGTGGCATCTGTTCCAGAGCTTCTGCTAATGGGATGTTGATTTCAAGTTTCTTGAAGATTTCTAAGAACCTTGGGAATTGTTGGTCTTTTGCTCCTTTGAGTATCCTAGTTGGGTATGGAAGCTTGGGTACATAAGCTTTCACTCCTTCATTTTTGTTTTCTTTTTGTGGATTCACACTCTCCTTGCCATCACGGTTGCCTCCTTGACTTGGTGGATTGCCTTGTGGCTTGATAACCTCCTTGCCTTTGTTAGATGTTGAAGCCTTTTCTTCATCTTCCCTCTCCACTGTGTTTGCTCTTTGGGTTTTGTTGCTTCTTTATTTGAACTTTCACCAACTACCTTGCCACTCCTTAACTGCAGAGCCTTACATTCTTCTCTTGGGTTGGGTATTGTGTCACTTGGGAGGACATTGGTTGGTCGCTCGGCTTGTTTGGCTAATTGTCCCACTTGTCTCTCAATGTTCTTCATGATGACCTCATGTTCCTTGTGTCCCTTAGCTAAGGCTTGAGTGGTTTGAGCAAGTGCTTGCAAGGTTGCTTCAAGACTTGAGATTCTTGTCTCATGATGATCAATTGGGGGTATGATGGGGGTTGATTGTTGTTGGAAGTTGTTGGGTGGATTAGTGTGGTAATTTTGTGAGTTGGATGATGGTGCAGAGAAGTTATTTTGGTGATTTTGTGAGTTATGATGGGGTGGTTGATATGTGTTTTGTGGTTTTCTATATTGGTTAGTGTTGTTGGCATGGTGATTTTGGTTGTTTGTGTGACGATTTTGATTGTGGTTGCTATTCTTTTGCCAATGATTTTCACCCCACTTAAGATTGGGATGATTTTTCCAAGATGGGTTGTATGTATCTCCATGAAATTCATCCTGAGAATTTGAAGTATTCTGCATGTATTGAACTTGTTCTTGTGGTTGTCCAACATTGGTCCCTTCACCTTGGTTCCATTCAAGCAATGGTTGATTTGTTGTGTTCACTGCTGCAAGTTGCAAACCATCCATTCTCTTTGTTATCATCTCCATTTGTTGTTGGATTTGTTGGTGCATTAACTTATTTTGTGCCAAGATAGCATCAACACCTTCAAGCTCCATTACACCTTTCTTTGGGGGCGGATTGTGTTGCCTCTCTGATGAGTAATAATATTGATTGTTTGCCACAATCTCAATGAGGTCTTGGGCCTCCTCGGCAGTTTTCATCATGTTGAGTGATCCTCCTGATGAGTAATCTAGTCCCTTCCTTGCTTCGAAGCTTAAGCCTTCATAGAAGTTTTGGAGCTTAACCCAATCACTAAACATGTCAGGGGGGCATCTTCTCATTAGTGCTTTATACCTTTCCCAGGCTTCATACAATGACTCCCCTTCCATTTGCCTAAAAGTCTGGACCTCTGTCTTCAGCTTGATGATCTTTTGAGGTGGGTAGAACTTTGCTAGAAATTTGCCCATCACTTCATTCCAATCATTGAGGCTTTCCTTGGGGAATGATTCTAGCCATTGAGTGGCTTTATCCCTCAAAGAGAACGGAAATAGCAATAACTTGTAAACATCTGGATGCACTCCATTTGTCTTCACTGTGTTGCATATCCTCAGAAAAACAGAGAGATGTTGATTTGGGTCTTCAAGAGGTCCCCCTCCATAAGAGCAATTGTTCTGTACCAAAGTGATGAGCTGAGGTTTTAACTCAAAGTTATTGGCCTGAACATTTGGTGTAGCAATACTGCTCCCACAATGTCTTGGATCAGGGATAGTAAATGAGGATAACACCCTTCTAGCTTGTCCACCATTATTGTTGACCCCTCCAGGAGGGTTTTGCATTTCATCATCCATGACTTGATCTTCTCCCTCTGATTCCTCTGACCCTTCTTCACCAACTATGAACTTTCCTCTTTCTGCTCTCCTTATCCTTCGGCGGGTTCTCTCGTCCTCAATATTATGTCTATTAGCTCCTGACATACACAAACAAACCAAAATCACAAGTGCAATATTCTAGAACTAGAGTGAAATTGGGGTTAGTGAAACAAAGTATCAAACAGTTAGTGGGCTTAACAAAAACACAAAGAAAATTGCTTAATCTAAACCACCTTTCACTTAATCATTGTCAATCTTTCCAATCCCCGGCAACGGCGCCAAAAACTTGATACGTAAAATTATAATTCACGTATTTACAGGCAAGTGTACCGAATCGTATCAAGTAGTAAGACTCACTAAGAGTGAGGTCGATCCCACAAGGATTGGTAGATTAAGCAACTTTAGTTAAATGGTAAGTCTAGTCAAGCGAACATGATTTTTGATTTTATGAGCAATGTGACTTTTGAGCATAATTACAGGAATTTAAATGGCAATTAAGAACAAGAATATAGAAATAAAATGGAAGTAAATAACTGAAACTTAAATTGCAAGAAACTTAAATAACATCAAAGATAAATGGCAAGGAATTAAAGGGTGCAGAAATTTAAAGAACAAAAATAAATGGCAAGAAGTAGATGAACAGAATGTAAATAACAAGAGTAGTAAATAGACAGAATGTAGAAAGGGATTGGGAAATGGGTAATCAAATAACTAGAGCAAGAGAATGAGAATTAATGATAGAGAGGATCATTAGGGATTAGAGATGTTGTTTTCATGAATTGATGTTAGTCAAATCCTTCTCAATCATGGGTATAGATCTATGGCAAGTGGGTGATTGAATCCCAATCTCTTGGTGATTCAATCTCTCTCAACATACCAATGCCACTCTCGTGATCTAATTGTTCATGAGAAGAGATGAAGCTCAATTTAATCCAGCCACACAATTCCAAATCTCAACCAAGAGAGTTACATCTCACATACTAACCAAGGTATATTGATGAGGAAATCATGAAAGGTTGAACTCTAAACTGAATTATGTGGCTCATTCTAAATTCACCACATAATTCATATAGATTAACCCCTCTCTCGATGGTGGTTGAATCTTTGAAGAACAAGAGTTCCTCTTTAGATCAACCACTAAATTGAGAAGAGAAGATGGATTCACCAATTCATTCAACCAACAGAGCTCTTCCCCCTAATGAATGGGGTTTAGTGATCATAGCTCCAATTTCAACAACAATTGCCATCAACAAATTAAACTAAATTAAAGAAAGATGAAGAAGAATAAGAAATGCTTAAAGCTTAAGAAAATGAAGAGAAGTTCCAAGATGAACCAAATAGCTCTCTGGGTCTCTCTCGGAAGTACCAAAAGAGTTTCCAAATACAAGTGCTAAAAAGTGTAAAAATACTAAGTGTAAAAAGTAAAGTAAAAGTGTAAAAATCCAAAAGTCCCCTACAAGTACATCAATCTCTTCTATTTATACTACTCCTAAAACTCTTCAGAGATCTTCAATTTGGGTTGCAATGTGGGCTTTCTCATTGTTGAATTCTTGGCTCAATTGGAAGTGTTGCTAGACTTGGAATGGAAGAGTTCATTCATCATGTTTCTGGCCCATTGGCTTGGCGTTATTGGCACTAACTCCAGGCCAAATGCACGTTGGCAACGTGCAGACATTTTCCTGGAAGTGAAGTATGAGACTTGGGCGTTGCTAGCCCAAGTTGTTGCCAACAACTTGCTTTCCTCTTCTTGCTCTACTTTCATGCTAAATGTAGCCCAGAATTTGAGTGTCAACCTTCTGCTTCAATATGGACTATATACATCATTGGAAAGCTCTTGATGTCTATTTTCTAATGCCACTGGAATCACTTCATTGGACTTTCCTAGCTCAAGTTATGCTTCCTCAAAGAAGGTAAGGTCAAGCTGCCAAGTTGTTGCCAAGTTGTTGAAAACGCACCTTAACCCCAAGTTGGCAACGTGCCGTGCCTACCTCCCAAGGCAGGGCTTGGGGCTGGCGTTGTTGCAAAACACGCCCCCTTCGCACGTTGGCAACGTGCTCGAGCCACACCCAAGGCTATCTCTAGCCTCCTTGAATTTCACTTCATGTTCTTGTTTTTAGGGCCTAAAGATGACTCTGGTTTGGCTTCAATTTTGTGCTCCACCATAGACTATTATATATGGTTGGAAAGCTCTGAATGTCAGCTTTCCAATGCAACTGGAAGCACTCAATTTGGATCTCTGTAGCTCAAGATATCTTCCATTGAAGAGGACATGGTCAGGCTGCCTTGTTGGAGTTGTTGTGAATAACGCCCATACATTTCAAGTTAGCAACGTGCACCACAATTTCCTGGCATTGTTGTGAATAACTCCTTCTCTTTAGCACGTTGGCAACGTGCTCGAGCCTTTCTCAAGGCTCCATGCTTGCTTCCTGGCGTTGGCAACGTGCATGGCAAGGCCAATGGGCGTTGGCAACGTGCATGGCATGCTTGTGGGCGTTAGCAACTTGGTTGGCAAGGCTTGGGGGCGTTGGCAACTTGGTTGGCAGGCTTGGGGACGTTAGCAACTGGTTGGCAAGGCTTGGCGTTGGCAACTTGATTTTGGCGTTGGCAACGTGAATGGTGCAACTCATGGGCGTTGGCAACCTGGTTGGTGCGCCATTGGGCGTTGGCAACCTGGTTGGTGCGCCATTGGCGTTGGCAACCTGGTTGGTGCTGCCATTGGGCGTTGGCAACCTGGTTGGTGCTGCCATTGGGCGTTGGCAACCTTGGTTGGCACCAAGACTTGGTGCCTAGCCAAGCAACCATTCTGGCGTTGTTGCCAAACACTCCAATGCTTCCTAGCTTCAACAACGTGCTCGAGCTCCTCTTTGGTGCCAAAATTGCTTGTGTGTGGCGTTGGCAACGCCACTCTCAAGTTGGCAACGCCAACTTTGCTTCTGTCTTCCTCCAGGGCCAAACTTGCTTGTGTGTGGCGTTGGCAACGCCCTCTAGAGTTGGCAACGCCAACTTTGCTTCTTGTTTTCCAGGGCCAACTTGCTTGTGTGTGGCGTTGGCAACGCCTCCTCAAGTTGGCAACGCCAACTTTGCTCCTTGGTTGCCTCCAGGGCCAAGTTGCTTGTTGTGCTTGTGTGGCGTTGGCAACGCCAGCTTCAAGTTGGCAACGCCCAACTCCTTGCTTCCTCTTCCCTGGCGTTGGCAAGAATAACGCCCATTGTATCCAAGTTGGCAACGCCAACTTCTTGCCCAGCTTGCATTATTCTTGCTTCCATGCTTCCTTGTCTCATCACCTATCATCAACAAGGGAAATAGCTTCAAAGTCTTACCAATTCATGCAATAGATTTCATGAGATTCATTCATACTCATTCATATATGCATTCCTTAAAACATTTGCATGAATTTGGCTAGAATTAACATGTTCCTTGATATCATCATGCATGGAAACAAAACTCATAAAAGGACTTGTTTATTTAGAGAAAATGAGTGAAATTAAACTAAAACTAACTAAGTCAACTAACTAATAAAGCAAATATGCACTTGCATCAGCTGTCTAAAGCCTGCATCTGTGAACTGGGTACCATTGTTTGTGGTGATGGAGTATGGAACCCCGAACCTCTGAATCCAAGAATTTGCTTCTGACTGAAGCTAGGATTCTAGCCTCGATCCACTTGTGAATAGTCTATCCCCATTAAGGGATTTGACTTGTCCGATCCCTGAGGAACCCTGAGAAGGCGGTCCACATTTCGAATGGAAGGTGAGGTTATCCTGATGAGCTCTTGGTGGCGATGAAATCAGTAAATAGCTTTGTAAGAACATGTTTTGCTAATCTGATGGAACAGCGCTACACTTCTTTGGTAATCCTGTGATCTGGTGATTGCCATGCGAATGCCACCTGTTAATCTAGGTCTG
>NW_027255757.1:0-6926 GCF_003086295.3 Arachis hypogaea
AGTTCAGGTTTGGGAGGCTTATCCTCCTCCTGAGGAATTTTCGAAAATTCCTTTGTTTCCACTGATTCTTCTTGATCAGGTTGAGCATCTTTGAAGATGTCCTCAAGCTCTGATTCTAGGCTTTCAGTCATATTGATCTCTTCTACCAGAGAGTCAATAATGTCAGCGCCATGCAGTCATTTGGTGTGTCTGGATGCTGCATAGCTTTTACAGCATTCAACTTGAACTCATCCTCATTGACTCTCAGGGTTACTTCCCCTCTCTGTACATCAATGAGAGTTCGTCCAGTTGCTAGGAAAGGTCTTCCTAGAATGAGAGTTGCACTCTTGTGCTCCTCCATTTCCAGCACCACAAAGTCAGTTGGAAAGGCGAATGGCCCAACCTTGACAATCATATCCTCTATTATGCCTGATGGATATTTAATGGAGCCATCAGCAAGTTGGAGGCATATCCGGGTTGGTTTGACTTCTCCAGTCAACCCAAGCTTTCTGATAGTGGATGCAGGTATTAGATTGATGCTTGCTCCAAGATCACATAAGGCTGTCTTGGTGCAGGCACCTTCTAATGTGCATGGTATCATAAAGCTTCCTGGATCCTAAAGCTTTTCTGGTAAGCTTTTCAGAATGACTGCACTGCATTCTTTAGTGAGAAACACTTTTTCAGTTTCTCTCCAATCCTTCTTATGACTTAAGATTTCTT
Organism: Arachis hypogaea; assembly: GCF_003086295.3. Lineage (NCBI taxonomy): Eukaryota > Viridiplantae > Streptophyta > Magnoliopsida > Fabales > Fabaceae > Arachis > Arachis hypogaea. The sequence goes on from NW_027255757.1 coordinate 700, forward strand.
TCATGAACTTAGCATAAGAAGGTATTTGCTCAAGTGCCTCTGCAAACGGAATCTTTATTTCAAGAGTCCTTAGATAGTCTGTAAAGCGGGCAAATTGCTTATCCTGTTCCGCTTGGCGGAGTTTTTGAGGATAAGGCATCTTGGCTTTATATTCTTCAACCTTAGATGCTGCAGGTTTATTCCTTACAGAAGTGGTTGAAGAAGCCTTGTTAGAGGGATTACTGTCAGCACTCTCAGGTGTGTGATCTTCCCTTGGCGTCTGAACGGTAGGATTGGGTGGAAAATGGGTGTTTAACGCCAACTTTTCCCCCTTTTCTGGCGTTTGAACGCCAGAACTGGGCAAGGAATGGGCGTTTAACGCCAACTTTCCTTCCCTCTCTGGCGTTTAAACGCCAAAAGTATTCCTTTCTGGGCTCTTACTGTCCTCAGAGGGATTTTGAACAGTGGTTTGGTTATCCTCTGTCAATTGTTCCTTATTTGGCCTTTTGCTCTTTTGAGCAGTGTCATTCAGTGTTTTCCCACTCCTCAGTTGAACTGCTTGACATTCCTCTATTATCTGTTTAGATATTTGCTGTTTTGCTTGATTCAACTGCAGTTCTATGTTCTTGTTAGCAACTTTAGTTTCATGGAGCATCTCTTTAAATTTTGCTAACTGTTCTGTCATCCGGAGCAATTGTTGATTAAGCTCAATCATCTGTTCTTGAGGATTAGGATCAGTGACTACTGTCATGACTTCCTCTTTTGGAGAGAACTCATTGCTAGAGTACAAATATTGATTTCTAGCAACAGTGTCTATAAGCTCTTGAGCCTCTTCAATTGTCTTCCTCATGTGGATAGATCCACCAGCTATGTGGTCTAAAGACATCTGAGCTTTTTCTGTGAGCCCATAGTAGAAGATGTCTAACTGTACCCACTCTGAAAACATTTCAGAGGGGCATTTTCATAGCATACCTCTATACCTCTCCCAGGCATTATAAAGGGATTCATTATCCTCTTGTTTAAAGCCTTGGATGTCCAGCCTTAGCTGTGTCATCCTCTTTGGAGGGTAAAAGTGATTCAGGAATTTGTCTGATAACTGTTTCCATGTCTTTATGCTTGCTGTAGGTTGGTTATTCAACCACCTCTTAGCTTGATCTTTTACAACAAATGGAAACAGTAATAGTCTGTAGACATCCTGATCCACCTCTTTATCATGTACTGTGTCAGCATTTATAAGAATTGTGCCAGAAACTCAGTAGGCTCTTCCTGTGGAAGACTGGAATACTGGCAATTTTGCTGCACTATGATAATGAGTTGAGGATTTAGCACAAAGCTGCTTGCTTTGATGGGAGGTGTACAAATGCTACTCCCATATGCAGCTGTAATGGGGTTAGCATATGACCCCAGAGTCCTTCTGGACTGATCAATCCCACTTAGGTCCATAATGGATAAAGGGAAATGATATGGATTGCAAATAGATAAAAATATCTTTTTATTTATTATTTTTTTTGAATTAAACGAAAAAATAAAATATAATAAAAAAATAAAATAAAAATTCGAAAATTAAAAAGAAAATAAGATCAAAGCAAATTGAGAACTGAATCAATTAGTCAATTAAAAAGATTTTGAAAATAGCAATTAAAAGATATGATTGAAAAATTTTATGAAAAAGATTTGATTTTTGAAATGAGGAAAGAGAAAAACAACAAAATGACACCAAACTTAAAATTTTTAGAAAATCAAACACAAATTTTTCGAAATTTTAAGGGAAAAACACAAAGAGGACACCAAACTTAGAAGTTTTACGGATCAAAAAGGGACTAAAGACATGCAAATTCGAAAATTAAAAGAAAAAAAAACAAAAGCATGCAATTGACACCAAACTTAAAATATGAAACTAGACTCAATTAAAAGACTCTAAACCAACAAAAATAAAACAGTCCTAATCTAAGCAACAAGATAAGCCGTCAGTTGTCCAAACTCGAACAATCCCCGGCAACGGCACCAAAAACTTGGTGCACGAAATTGCAATCACACTTTTGCAATCCCGCACAACTAACCAGCAAGTGCACTGGGTCGTCCAAGTAATACCTTACGTGAGTAAAGGTCGATCCACGGAGATTGTCGGCTTGAAGCAAGCTATGGTTATCTTGTAAATCTTAGTCAGGATATCAATAATTATCAAGGTTGATTGTGAAAAGTAAAAGAACATGAAATAAGTACTTGTTTTGCAGTAATGGGAACAGGTTGAGGTTTTGGAGATGCTCCATCTTCTGAATCTCTGCTTTCCTACTGTCTTTTTCTTCAAGCACGCAAGGCTCCTTCCATGGCAAGCTGTATGCAAGGGTTTCACCGTTGTCAGTGGCTACCTCCCATCCTCTCAGTGGAAATGTTCAACGCACCCTGTCACGGCACGGCTATCCATCTGTCGGTTCTCAATCAGGCCGGAATAGAATCCAGTGATTCTTTTGCGTCTGTCACTAATGCCCCGCCCTCAGGAGTTTGAAGCTCGTCACAGTCATTCAATCATTGAATCCTACTCAGAATACCACAGACAAGGTTTAGACCTTCCGGATTCTCTTGAATGCCGCCATCAGTTCTAGCTTATACCACGAAGATTCTGATTAAGGAATCCAAGCGATATCTACTCAATCTAAGGTAGAACGGAGGTGGTTGTCAAGCACACGTTCATAATTGAGAATGATGATGAGTGTCACGGATCATCACATTCATCCGGTTTAAGAACAAGTAATATCTTAGAATGGAAGCAAGCATGATTGAATGAAAAACAGTAGTAATTGCATTAATCCATCAAGACACAGCAGAGCTCCTCACCCCCAACCATGGGGTTTAGAGACTCATGCTGTGGAAGGTACACAAAGAAACATGTAAAAGTGTCATGAGGTACAGATACAATGTCAAAAGATCCTATTAATAGTAAACTAGTAACCTAGGGTATACAGAAATGAGTAAATGACGTAAAAATCCACTTCTGGGTCCACTTGGTGTGTGCTTGGGCTGAGCATTGAAGCATTTTCGTGTAGAGACCTTTTCTGGAGTTAAACGCCAGTTTTATGCCAGTTTGGGCGTTTAACTCCAAGTTTTATGCCAGTTCCAGCGTTAAACCTGAATTTCTGAGGCTGTTTTTTCACGCCGTTTGGACCATCAAATCTCGGGCAAAGTATGGACTATTATACATTGCTGGAAAGCCCAGGATGTCTAATTCCAATGCCGTGAGAGCGCGCCAATGGACTCTATAGCTCAGAAAATCACTTCAGTGCAGGAGGTCAGAATCCAACAGCATCTGCAGTCCTTTTCAGTCTCTGAATCAGATTTTGCTCAGAGCCTCAATTTCAGCAGAAATACCTAAAATCACAGAAAAACACAAACTCAAGTAAGTCAGAAAAGTGAAACAAAAAAATAAAAATATACTAAAAACAACAGATCAACTAAAAACATACTAAAAAATCCCAATAGCTCAATGGTTATATTATCCGATTGCTCCCAATAGTTTTGTGGAGGAAAGTGCATCCCTTGAGATGAATATCTCCATCTCCCATGGCTCGGAGGTGGAAGCTTTTGCCTTTCCTTTCCTCTTTCTAGAGGTTTCTCCGGCCTTAGGTGCCATAAATGATTATAGAGAAACAAAAAGCAACGCTTTTACCACACCAAACTTAGAAGGTTTGCTCGTCCTCGAGCAAAAAAGAAAAGAAGAGAGAGAGTGGTGGGTAGGTGGGGATCCTATGGGGTCCACAGATCCTGAGGTGGCAAGGATAATTCATCCCTGCACCAAGTGGTGAGCAAAAATGCTCCTTCTACCAATCCTGGCGTTAAATGCCGGGCTGGTGCCCATTTTGGCGTTAACGCCAGCTTGGTGCCCATTCCTGGCGTTTAACGCCAGTCTGGTGCCCCTTTCTGGCGTTAAACGCCCAGAATGGTGCCAGACTGGGCGTTAAACCCCATCTGCTAGCCTTACTGGCGTTTAAATGCCAGCGTGATCTTCCTCCAGGGTGTGCTATTTTTCTTTCTATTTTTCTTTCTGTTTTTGCTTTTTCAATTGATTTTGTGACTTCTCATGATCATCAACCTACAAAAAACATAAAATACAAAGGAAAAATAATAAATATAACATTGGGTTGCCTCCCAACAAGCGCTTCTTTAATGTCAGTAGCTGACAGTGGGCTCTCATGGGGCCTCACAGATACTCAGAGCCATGTTGGAACTTCCCACACCAAACTTAGAGTTTGACTGTGGGGGCTCTGTTTGACCTCTGTTTTGAGAGAAGCCTTCATGCTTCCTTTCCATGGTTACAGAAGGGAACCTTGAGTCTATAGTTTGCACTGTCTGCAAGCCACGGAGCTTCCTGAATAGCAAATAATTGCTCATCCGGAAAGGTTTCAGAGATCTCAGTAGGAGGGAGGGATGCTCCTGCTACTGGTTCTATCTGGGACAGGTGATCAGCTACTTGATTCTCTGTCCCTTTTCTGTCCCCTTATTTCTATATCAAACTCTTGCAGAAGCAACACCCATTTTATGAGCCTGGGTTTTGAATCCTGCTTTGTGAGTAGATATTTAAGAGCAGCATGGTCAGTGTACACAATCACTTTTGATCCTACTAAATAAGATCTGAACTTGTCAATGGCATAAACCACTACAAGTAACTCTTTTTCTGTGGTTGTGTAGTTCTTCTTGATCATTTAGAATACGGCTGCCATAATAATGACGTGTAGAAGCTTACCATGCCTTTGTCCCAATAGCACCAATGGCATGGTCACTGGCATCACACATTAGTTCAAATGGTAATGTCCAGTCTGGTGCAAGATGACTGGTGCTGTGACCAGCTTAGCTTTCAGGGTCTCAAACGCCTGCAGACACTCTTTATCAAAGATAAATGGCGTGTCAGCAGCTAGCAGATTACTCAGAGGTTTGGAAATTTTTGAAAAATCCTTTATAAACCTTCTGTAGAATCCTGCATGCCCCAGAAAGCTTCTGATTGCCTTAACATTAGTAGGTGGTGGTAATTTTTCAATTACTTCAACTTTAGCTTGATCCACCTTTATTCCCTTGTTTGAAATTTTATGCCCAAGGACAATCCCTTCAGTCACCATAAAGTGACATTTTTTCCCAGTTTAAAACTAGGTTGGCTCTTGGATCTTTTCAGAACAAGTGCTAGATGGTTAAGGCAGGAGCTGAATGAGTCTCCAAATACTGAAAGTCATCCATGAAGACTTCCCAGAAATTTCTCTACCATATCTGAGAAGATAGAGAGCAGCACCTCTGAAGGTTGCAGGTGCATTGGCACAGACCAAAAAGGCATCCTTCTGTAGGCAATACTCCAGAAGGACATGTAAATGCTGGTTTCTCTTGGTCCTGAGGATCTACTGCAATTGGTTGTAACTGAGTAGCCGTCCAAAAGCAGTAGTATTCATGAGCTGCTAGTCTCTCTAGCATCTGGTCTATGAATGGTAAAGGAAAATGATCCTTTCTGGTGACTGTATTGAGCCTTCTTAGTCAATACACATGCGCCACCCTGTAACTGTTCTTGTAGGACAAGTTCATTCTTTTCATATGAACCACTGTCATGCCTCCCTTCTTAGGGACAACGTGGAAGGGCTCACCCAGGGGCTATCAGAAATAGGATAAATAATCCCAGCCTCTATAACTTAGTGACCTCTTCTGCACTATCTCCTTCATGGCGGATTAGCGCCTTTGTGGTTGAACCACTGGCTAGCATCATCCTCCAATAGGACTTGTGCATGCATCTTGCTGGGCTAATGCCCTTAAGATCAATTATGGACCACCAAGAGCTGTCTTGTGTGTCTTAGCACTTGAATTAGTGCTTCCTCTCCTGTGGATTTAGAGTAGAGCTTATGATCACTGAAAAGTGTCAGCTCCTCCCAGAAATGCATATTTCAGGGATGGTGGTAGTGGCTTGAGATCTGGTTTAGGAGGCTTATCTTCTTCCTGAGGAATTTCAGAATTTTTTTATTTCCTTTAGTTCCTCCAGATCAGGCTGAACATCTTTTAAAGATGTCATCTAGCTCTGATTCAAGACTTTCAGTCATATTGACCTCCTCCACCAAAGATCATAATATCGTCTCATGGTCATTTGATGTGTCTGGATGCTGCATAGCTTTGACAACATTCACTTGAACTCATCCTCATTGACTTCGGGTTAATTCCCCTTTTTTGGACGTCAATGGGGTCCGTCCAGTGCTAGAAAGGTCTTCCTAGAATTGATCAGTTGC
>NW_027255758.1:0-6288 GCF_003086295.3 Arachis hypogaea
TAAACCATAAAAACTTAAACTACAAAACCAAAAACCAAAACCCTAAAACCTGAACCCTAAATGATAAACCTAAAACCATAAACAATAAACCCTAAACCCAAAACCATAAACCCTAAACCCAAAATCCTAAATCATAAAACCTAAACCCTAAACACTAAACCCAAAATCCTACACCCTAATCCTTAAACCATAAACCCTAATCCCCTAACACAAAACCCTAAACTCTAAACACTAAACCATAAAATATAAACCCTAAACCATAAAACCTAAACCATAAACTCTAAACACTAAATCACAAACCCTAAACCATAATGCCACAAACCCTAAACTATAAACCCTAAACCCAAACACTAATCCCTGAACACCACCCCACAAACACAAAACCCTAAAACACAAACCCTAAACCCTAAAGCCTAAACCATAAACCATAAACCATGAACCCTAAGGCCTAAACCCTAAACCCTAAACCATAAACCCAAAACCATAAACCCTAAACCATAAACACTAAACCAAACCTAAACCCTAACCCTAAACCCTAAACCCCAAACCCTAAACGCCAAACAATAAACATTTAACCCTAAACACTAAATCCTAATCCCTAAATCCTAACCCGTAAACACCAAATCTTAAACCAAAAACCCAAAACCATAAACCATGAACCTAAACCTAAAAGCCTAAACCCAAAACACTAAACCCTAAACCCTAAACCATAAATCCTAAACCCTAGACAATAAACCCTAACCCTAAACCATAAACCCTAAACCCCAGACCCAAAATACTAAACCCTAAACCGTAAACCATAAACCATAAACCCAAAAACCTAAACCCAAAATCCTAAACCCTAAACCCAAAATACTAAACACTAAACCCTAAACCCTAATCCATAAATCCTAAATCGCAGACCCTAAACACTAACCCACGAACACTAAACCCTAAATCTTAAACCCTAAACCATAAACCCTAAATCCTAAACCCTAAACCCTCAACACTAAACCCCAAACACCAAGCCCAAAACCCTAACCCAAACCCTAAACCATAAATCATATACCCTAAACCCTAAAACATAAACACTAAATCCTAAATCCTAAACCCTAGACCCTAAACCCTAAGCCCTAAACCATAAACTATAAACCCTAAAACCTAAACCAAAATCCATAAACCCTAACCACAAAACCCAAAACCCAAAATACTAAACCCTAAACCCTAAACCCTAAACCTTAAACCCTAAATCCTAAACCCTAAACCATAAATCCAAAACCCTAAACCCTAAACCCTAAACCCTAAACCCTAAACCCCAGACACTAAACCCTAACCCTAAACCATAAATCCTAAACCATAAATCCTAAACCATAAACCCAAAACCATAAACCCTAAACCATAAACCCAAAACCATAAATCCATAACCATAAACCCTAAACCCTAAACTCTAAACCATAAACCCTAAACCCTAGACCCTAAACTCTAAACCTTAAACCATAGACCATAAACCATAAAACCTAAACCAGAAACCATAAACACTAAACCCAAAACCCAAAACACTAAACCATAAACCATAAACCCAAAACCCAAAACCAAAAACCATAAACCATAAACCCTAAACACCAAACCCTAAACCATAAACCCAAAATGCAAAACCCTAATACTTAAACCATAAACCATAAACCCTAAACCCTAAACCATAAAACCTAAACCCTAAAACATAAAACCTAAACCTAAAACCCTAAATCCTAAATCCTAAACCATAAACTATAAACCTTAAACTCTAAACCATAAAACCTAAACCCAAAACCCTAAACCATAAAACATAAACCCTAAACCGTAAAATCTAAACCCTAAACCCTACACACTAAATCACAAACCCTAAACCCTACCCTAAACCCAAACCATAATCCCTAAACACCACCCCACAAACACAAAACCCTAAAACACAAATCCTAAACCCTAAACCCTAAACCATAAACCCCTAAGGCCTAAATCCTAAATCCTAAACCGCAAACCCTACACCCTAAACCATAATCCCTAAAACACAAACACAAAACCTTAAAACACAAATCCTAAACCCTAAAGCTTAAACCATAAACCCTAAATCATAAACCTTAAGGCCTAAACCCTAAACCACAAACCTTAAATCCTAAACCATGAACCCTAAAACCCAAACCCTAAACACTAACCTAAACCCTAAACCCCTAACTCTAAACACCAAACCATAAACATTTAACCCTAAACACTAAACCGTAATCCCTAAAACCCAATCCGTAAACTCTAAATCTTAAACCAAAAACCCAAACCATAAACCCTTAACCCTAAACCATAAACTATAAACCCTGAAACCTAAAACCAAAATCCAAAACCCTAAACCCTAAACACTAAACACTAAACCCTAATCCCTAAACCCCAATCCCTAAACTACAAATCTTAAAGCAAAAACCCAAAACCATAAACCCTTAACCCTAAACCATAAACCATAAACCCTGAAACCTAAACCCAAATCCCTAAACCCTAAACCAAAACACTAAACCATAAATCCTAAACCATAAATCCGAAACCCCATACAATAAACCCTAACCTTAAACCATAAACCCTAAACCCCAGAACCAAAACACTAAATCCTAAACCATAAACCCTAAACCATACACCCTAAACCATAAACCCTAAACCATAAACCCTAAACCCTAAACCCTAGACCCTAAACCATAAACCCAAAACCATAAACCATAAACCCTAAAACCTAAACCAGAAACCCTAAACACTAAACCCAAAACCCAAAACACTAAACCATAAACCATAAACCCAAAACCCTAAACCGAAAACCATAAACCATAAACCCTAAACCCCAAACCCTAAACCCTAAACCCAAAACCCAAAACCCTAAACCTTAAACCATAAACCATAAAACCATAAACCCTAAACCATAAAACCTAAACCCTAAACCATAAAACCTAAACCTAAAACCCTAAATCCTAAATCCTAAACCATAAACCGTAAACCTTAAAACCTAAACCATAAAACCTAAACCTAAAACACTAAACCATAAACACTAAACCATAAAACATAAACCCTAAACCATAAATCCTAAACCCTAAACCCTAAACACTAAATCACAAACCCTAAATCATAACCGCACAAACCCTAAACCCTAAACCCTAATCCCAAACCCTAATCCCTAAACACTACCCCACAAACACAAAACCCTAAAACATAAATCCTAAACCCTAAACCCCAAACCATAACATTTAAACCTAAACACTAAACCCTAATCCCTAAACCCCAATCCCTAAACTCCAAATTTTAAACCAAAAACCCAAAACCATTAACCCTTAACCCTAAACCCTAAACCCAAAACCATAAACACTAAAGCCTAAATCCTAAACCATAAATCCGAAACCCCAGACAATAAACCCTAACCCTAAACCATAAACCCTAAACCCCAGTCACAAAACACTAAACCCTAAACCATAAAACCTAAACCATACACCCTAAACCATAAACCCTAAAACATAAACCAGAAACCCAAAACACTAAAGCCTAAACCATAAACCCAAGACCATAAACCGAAAACCATAAACCATAAACCCTAAACCCCAAACCCTAAACCATAAACCCAAAACCCAAAACCCTAAACCTTAAACCATAAACCATAAAACCTAAATCCTAAACCATAAACCCTAAACCTAAAACCCTAAATCCTAAACCCTAAACCCTAAACCATAAACCTTAATCTCTAAACCATAAATCATAAACCCAAAACCCTAAACCTTAAACCCTAAACCTTAAACCCAAAACCCTAAACCCTGAACCCTAAATCATAAACTTAAAACCATAAACCATAAACCCTAAACCCAAAATCCTAAACCAAAAAAACCTAAACCCTAAACACTAAACCCAAAATCCTACAACCTAATCCTTAAACCCTAAACCCTAAACCATAAACCCTAAACCATAAAACATAAACCTTAAACCATAAAACCTAAATGCTAAACACTAAACACCAAATCACAAACCCTAAACCATAACCCCACAAACCCTAAACCATAAACCCTAAACCCAAACCCTAATCCCTAAACACCACCCACAAACACAAAACCCTAAAACACCAACCCTAAACCATACAACTTAAACCATAAACCCTAAACCATAAACCCAAAACCATAAACCCTAAACCCTAAACCCTAAACCCTAAACCATAAACCCTAGACCCTAAACCCTAAACCATAAACCCTAAAACCTAAACCAGAAACCCTTAACCCTAAACCCAAAACCCAAAACACTAAACTATAAACCATAAACACTAAACCCTAAACCCTAAACCATAAACCATAAACCCTAAACCCCAAACCCTAAACCATAAACCCAAAACCCAAAACCCTAAACCTTAAACCATAAACCATAAACCGTAAACCCTAAACCATAAAACCTAAACCCTAAACCCTAAACACTAAATCACAAACCCTAAACCATAACCCCACAAACCCTAAACCATAAACCCTAAACCCAAACCCTAATCCCTAAACACCAACCCTAAACCATACAACCTAAACCATAAACCCTAAACCATAAACCCAAAACCATAAACCCTAAACCCTAAACCCTAAACCCTAAACCATAAATCCTAGACCCTAAACCATAAACCATAAACCATAAACCCTAAAACCTAAACCAGAAACCCTAAACCCTAAACCCAAAACCCAAAACACTAAACCATAAACCATAAACACTAAACCCTAAACCCTAAACCATAAACCATAAACCCTAAACCCCAAACCCTAAACCATAAACCCAAAACCCAAAACCCTAAACCTTAAACCATAAACCATAAACCGTAAACCCTAAACCATAAAACCTAAACCCTAAACACTAAACACTAAATCACAAACCCTAACCCATAACCCCACAAACCCTAAACCATAAACCCTAAACCCAAACCCTAATCCCTAAACACCACCCCACAAACACAAAACCCTAAAACACAAAACCTAAACCATACACCCTAAACCATAAACCCTAAACCATAAACCCAAAACCATAAACATAAAACCATAAGCCCTAAACCCTAAACCATAAACCCTATACCCTAAACCCTAAACCATAAACCATAAACCATAAACCCTAAAACCTAAACCAGAAACCCTAAACACTAAACCCAAAACCCAAAACACTAAACCATAAACCATAAACCCAAAATCCTAAACTGAAAACCATAAACCATAAACCCTAAACCCCAAACCCTAAACCATAAACCCGAAACCCAAAACCCTAATCCTTAAACCATAAACCATAAACCCTAAACCATAAAACCTAAACCCTAAACCATATAACCTAAACCTAAAACCTTAAATCCTAAATCCTAAACCATAAACCATAAACCTTAAACTCTAAACCATAAAACCTAAACCCAAAACCCTAAACCATAAACCTACACCATAAAACATAAACCCTAAACCATAAATCCTAAACCCTAAACCCTAAACATTAAATCACAAACCCTAAACCCAAACCATAATCCCTAAACACCATCCCACAAACACAAAACCCTAAAACACAAATCTTAAACCCTAAAGCCTAAACCATAAACCCTAAATCATAAACCCTAAGGCCTAAACCCTAAACACCAAACCCTAAACCTAAACGCTAAACACTAAAACTGAAAACCTAAACACTAACCCTAAACCCTAAACCCCAAACCCTAAACCCCAAACCATAAACATTTAACCCTAAACACTAAACCATAAACACTAAACCCTAAACCCTAAACACTAAACTATAAACATTAAACCCTATACCCTAAACCATAAACCATAGACCCTGAAACCTAAACCCAAAACCCAAAACCCTAAACCCAAAACACTAAACACTAAATCCTAAACCATAAATCCAAAACCCCAGACAACAAACCCTAACCCTAAGACATAAACCCTAAACCCCAGACCCAAAACACTAAACCCTAAACCAAAACCCTAAACCATAAGCCCAAATCCATAAACCCAAAACCATAAACCCAAAACCATAAACCCTAATCCCAAAACCCTAAAGCCTAAACCCTAGACCCTAAACCTTAAACCCTAAACCATAAACCTTAAAACCTAAACTAGAAACCCTAAACACTAAACCCAAAACCCAAAACACTAAACCATAAACCCAAAACCATAAACCCAAAATACTAAACCGAAAACCATAAACCATAAACCATAAACACAAAACCATAAACCATAAACCCAAAACCCAAAACCCTAAACCTTAAACCATAAACCATAAACCCTAAACCCTAAACCATAAAACCTAAAACCTAAA
>NW_027255759.1:5000-6114 GCF_003086295.3 Arachis hypogaea
CCTCGAAAACACAAGAAAAAACCTAGAAAAACCTAGAAAATCCTAGAAAACCCTAGAAAACCCTAGAAAAACCCTCGAAAGCCCTAGAAAATCCTAGAAAACCCTAGAAAACCCTAGCAAATCCTAGAAAACCATCGAAAACCCTAGACCCTAAACCCTAAACCCTAACCCCTAACCCCTAACCCCTAAACCCTAAACCCCAAACCCCAAACCCTAAACCCTAAACCTTAAACCCCTAAACCCTAAACCCTAAACCCTAGAAAACCCTAGAAAACCCTAGCAAATCCTAGAAAACCCTCGAAAACCCTAAACCCTAAACCATAAACCCTAAACCCTAACCCCTAAACCCTAAACCCCTAAACCCCTAAACCCCAAACCCCAAACCCCAAACCCCAGAAAAACCCTAAAAACCAAAGAAAACCCAAGAAAACCCTATAAAAACCCTCAAAAACCGTAGAAAATTCTCGAAAACCGAAGAAAACCTTACGAAAACTCTAGAAAACCCTAGAAATCCCTAAAAATCCTGAAACACCCTAGAAAAACCTAGAAAACCTTAGAAAAACCATCGAAAACCGTAAAAACCCAAAAAAACCTAGAAAATTGTCGAAAACCATAGAAAATCCTAGAAAACCCCTAGAAATTCTTAGAAAACCACTGAAAACCCTAGAGAATCCAAGAAAAACCTAAAAAACCCTAGAAAACCCTAAAACACCCTAGAAAAACCCTAGAAAATACTAGGAAAACCCTCGAAAACCATAAAAAACCCTAAAAAATCCTCGAAAACAAGAGAAAAACCTAAGAAAACCCTACAAAACTTTAGAAATTCCTAGAAAGCATTAGAAAACCTTAGAAAAATCCTAGAAACCCTAAAAAATCAGAAAAAACCCTAGAAAAACCTGGAAGACCTTAGAAAATAAAAAAAACTTAGAAAATCCTAGGAAAAAATCGAAAACCATATAAAACCCTAAAAAAGCATCGAAAACCTAGAAAATCATAGAAAATCCTATAAAAACCCACGAAAACCATAGAAAACCCTAGAAAATCCCTACAAAAACCTAGAAAATCCTCAAAAACCCTAGAAAATCATAGAAAATCCTAGATAAATCCTATAAAA
>NW_027255760.1:0-6000 GCF_003086295.3 Arachis hypogaea
AGCTTTCTCTCTACTCCGGCCCCACCCAAGCTCATATTACACTCCTTTACGGCCCAATAAGCTTTATGTTCAATCTCTACCGGTAGGTGACATGCTTTGCCATATACAAGCCGGAAGGGGCTCATGCCAATGGGTGTCTTGTAAGCCGTTCGATAGGCCCACAATGCATCGGAGAGTTTAATGCTCCAATCTTTCCTATTCGGCTTTACAATCCTTTCCAATACATGCTTGATTTCCCGGTTAGAGACTTCGGCTTGGCCGTTTGTCTGAGGGTGGTAAGCCGTGGCGACTTTGTGGATGATGCCATATTTTCTCATGAGGCCGTCTATTCTTTTGTTGCAAAAGTGGGATCCTTGGTCACTTATGATTGCTCTTGGGGCGCCAAAGCGACAAATGATGTTGTTCCTCACAAAAGAATACACAACATTAGCGTCATCCGTTCGGGTGGGGATTGCCTCAACCCATTTTGACACATAATCGACGGCTAACAAGATGTAGAGAAAACCATTGGAGTTTGGAAATGGTCCCATGAAGTCGATTCCCCATACGTCAAAGATTTCGCAAAAAAGCATATTTTGTTGGGGAATTTCGTCCTTCTTGGAAATATCTCCAAACCTAATACATTGGGGACAAGATTTGCAATAGAGAGAAGCATCTTTGAGAAGAGTTGGCCACCAAAATCCGCAATCAAGGATTTTTCTTGCCGTTCTTTGGGGCCCATAGTGACCACCTCCTTCGGAAGCATGGCAAGCGTCCAAGATTGCTTGGAATTCGGTTTGAGGTATGCACCGTCGCACTATTTGGTCCGCTCCACACCTCCACAAATAGGGATCATCCCAAATATAGTATTTGGATTCGCTTTTCAGCTTATCCTTTTGGTGTTTGTTGAGATTGGGAGGGAAAGTGCGTGAAACCAAATAGTTTGCTATTGGGGCATACCAAGGAACCACTTCCGAGATTGCATGCAAAGCATCTAAAGGAAAGGAATCATTGATAGGAGTGGTGTCGCCTTTTGTGTGTTCGAGGTGACTTAAATGGTCCGCCACTAGGTTTTGGGCACCACTCCTATCTTTGATTTCCAAATCAAATTCTTGTAATAAGAGCACCCAACGAATTAATCTCGGTTTGGATTCCTTTTTTGCCAACAAGTACTTTAGTGCCGCGTGATCCGAGTACACTACTACCTTGGAACCAAGAAGATAGGCTCGGAACTTGTCCAAAGCAAAAACAATAGCTAGAAGTTCCTTTTGGTAGTGGTGTAGTTGGATTGGGCTCCGTCTAATGTTTTGGAAGCATAAGCTATGACATAGGGAATCTTACCTTCGCGTTGTGCTAACGCGGCTCCTATCGCATAATTCGAAGCATCACACATGATTTCAAAGGGTTGAGTCCAATTGGGTCCTCGTACAATAGGGGCTTGTGTCAATGCTACCTTGAGTTTGTCATATGCTTCCATACATTCCTTGCTCATCTCAAATTCGGTGTCTTTTTGTAGTAATCGAGAAAGAGGTAGGCCACCTTGCTAAAGTCCTTGATGAATCTCCGGTAGAATCCTGCATGTCCAAGAAAAGAACGGACTTCCCTCTCAGAGGAGGGGTAAGGTAAACTAGATATGACATTTATCTTTGCCGGATCTACGGAGATGCCTTCCTTTGATACTATGTGTCCCAAAACAATGCCTTGTTTGACCATGAAATGACATTTCTCAAAATTTAAGACAAGGTTTGTTTTGGTGCATCTTTCTAAGACTTTTTCAAGGTTACCTAAGCAATGCTCAAATGACTCACCATACACGCTAAAATCATCCATGAAAACTTCCATGATTGCTCTAGAAAGTCCGCAAATAGGCTCATCATGCATCTTTGAAACGTTGCCGGTGCATTGCATAGGCCAAATGGCATACGCTTGTAAGCGTACGTTCCAAAGGGGCAAGTAAATGTGGTTTTTCTTGGTCTTCTAGAGCAATATGAATTTGGAAGTATCCGGAGTAGCCATCAAGAAAACAATAGTATGATTTACCGGCTAACCGATCAAGCATTTGATCGATAAATGGTAGTGGAAAATGGTCTTTTCTTGTGGCCGCATTCAATCTTCGGTAGTCTATGCATACTCTCCAAGAATTCTGCACTCTTGTTGCTATAAGTTCACCACTTTCGTTTTTGATTGTTGTCACTCCGGACTTCTTTGGCACTACTTGGACCGGGCTTACCCATTCACTATCCGAGATAGGATATGATGTCCGCCTCAAGTAGCTTAGTGACTTCTTTCTTTACCACCTCAAGAATAGTTGGGTTGAGTCTCCTTTGAGGTTGTCGGACCGGTCTTGCTCCTTCTTCAAGAAATATGCGGTGCTCGCATACTTGGGGGCTTATTCCCACTAGATCCGCCAAACTCCACCCAATTGCCCTTTTGTTTTTCCTCAATACATTCAGCAATTTTTCTTCTTGTTGAGGAGTTAACTCTTGTGCAATTATCACGGGTAGCCTTTGGGCTTCATCAAGGTATGAATACCTTAAGTGAGGTGGTAGTGGCTTCAATTCCATCTTCTTGTCATTCCTTGAGTTTGAGTCTCCGGATGGCTTGTATGATGTGTGGTATTTAGTTTGCTTGACTCTTCATTTGCCTCTTTGACCATGTACTTCTCATCTAATCTTGCAAGATGCACTTCGGCTACTATGTTATCGATTGGGTCACACCGAAATAGAGAATGGTTCTCCGTGGATGCTTCATTGCTTCCTCTAGGCTAAAGCTTACAATTCTTCCATCAATTTCAAATGAGTAGTTCCCCGAGTAAGCATCAAGCTTAAATCTAGAAGTTCTCAAGAAGGGCCTTCCAAGTAGGATAGAGGATGCTCTCTCGGTTTCTCTTGACGGCATTTCAAGGACATAGAAGTCAATCGGAAACACCAACCCCTTTATATTCACCAATACATCTTCCGCAACACCGCTACGGTTATTATGCTTTTATCCGCTAGGACAAATCTTGCCGTCGACCTTTTTAGTGGGGGCAAGTTCAATACCCGATAAACGGAGAGCGGCATGATGCTAACACATGCTCCGAGGTCACACATACAATCTCTAAATTGAACTCCATTGACGGTGCAAGTGACCATACAAGGGCCCAGGTCATCACACTTCTCCGGTAATGTTCCCATCAAAGCGAAATAGAACTCCCCAATGGGATGGTTTCCAATTCAAGAATTCTATCCTTGTTTATGCATAAATCTTTGAGAATTTAGCATATCTAGGAACTTGATGGATGGCATCGAAAGGGGGATGGTTACCTCAACTTTCTTGAACATTTCTACCATTTTGGGGTCGAGTTCTATGCGCTTTTTGCTTTCTTTGCAAGTGTTGGAAATGGAAGTGGTTGAGCAATTTCTTCTTCCAAGTTCTTTTGGCCTTGGTTGTCTCCCTTGTTGGTTGGGCTTCATCTTCAACTTGGCTTGTGGTGTCTCCTCTTCCACTACCTCTTCTATATCTATTCTCTCTTCCCCTTGGGCGGTTGTGATAGGACTTGGGTCCTTTGCTTCCTTCTCTTTTAGTTGTGTACCGGATCTAAGGGTGATGGCATTGATGCCCCCTTTGGGATTTGGTTGAGGTTGAGAGGGAATGCACTTTGGATTGGGGGTTGAGGAGTGGGGGTCGATGGTGTGTCCATGCGTGCAAGAAGAGCTTGTAGTGTAGAGGTGAGGCCGGTAAGGCCGGAAGCAAGTGTGTTTTGTAATTCCTTTTGGCCTTGGATGATGGTCCGGAGTGTTTTGTCTTGGTTGGGGGGGTGGTTGCATATGTGAGTTGAGGAGCTTGTGATTGATTGGGTGGTGGTCTTTGATGTGGGGTTGATATGTTTGGTAGTTTCTTTGTGGGTTTTGTTGATTGTATGGTCATTTTGTAAGTTGTATGGTCGGTTTTGTGAGAATTTTGCGAGTTGTTGTTCCATCTTTGACCTCCTCCATTGTTGTTGTTATCCCTATTCCCTTGTTGATGATTGTCTTTCCAATTTTGATTATTGTGTCCACTCCTTGGTTGTAGCCTCCTCCTTGATAAGGGTGCCTTGGTTATGATTACCTCCTTGGTAGTACCCTTGATTGGGCGGTCATAGAAATTATGGGTGGCCGCCAAAGTGTTGTCTTCTTGAAGGTTTGGTGATGAGCGGATATTTTATACGCTTTTTTTTTTGTTTTATTAGTTTTTTGATTATTTTTGTTTTTTTGTTTTTTCTGATTATTTTCTTGATTAGAGTCTATTTTGATTTATCTTTGATTTGTTTTTGTTTTCTAGTAATTTGTTTTTTTTGGATGAAATTAAGTTATTGCTAGCAATAGATCTGATTCAGCTGATTGGCTCTAGTAGTTTGCGAAATTCAATCTCATATAGTGTTGTTCACCTGCAATTCAGAATTCTTTCCTTAGCCTACATCTGTTCGGGCAGATTATCCAGAATCCCTCAAAGTGGTCAATCGGATCTTCACTAAGAATGTAGCCATTTTTGCCTTGCTCAAGAGATAAGACAACCATTAGCAACTTCATCGGCTTCCGCATGTCAGATATGGTGATCCTGAGATGTCAATACTTGTGCGGGAAGCCGTGAAACTGGGTCAGAATTATCAAACGGTCTTCATTCAAAGTTGCATTCAAATGTCAGTTACATGAAGGTGAGGACATAATCTGCACCGTTCCTGAATGACTCTCCTGACTCCATGGTATAGTCCTAAAACCAGATTGTTAGTGAGATTGTGGATAATGAATTAATGCCTTCTGAGTGAAGTTCTAAATGTTCATTGGTAACAGTGGATTCAATGGATGAATGACTCTTCACCTTTCCAAATCTTGCCCTGAAGCTGGTCTATATGAAACAAAGTTAGTTCTATTTCCGATCAAAACTAACCGTGATTCCGTTGTGAAGAGCGCATGCATGAGCGGAAATAGATTTCATTGGTAAGGATGAGGATAGACATTGACATTCAACTGAAGTGCCATGACAACACACAGCTATATCCATAAAGACAGACCAACGATTCCGTGCAACAGGCGCATAGACAAGATGCGGTACAGAATTCAAAGACAACGTAGATACTCCTAACAACGACGCAAAATCATTCATCAAACAAATCAAACTAACATATGCTCTACTGTACACAATTCAACTGATAACATAATTGACTAGATTACAAGATAACCATAGATTGCTTCAAACAACAATCTCTGTGGGATTCGACCCTTACTCACGTAAGGTATTACTTGGACGACCCAGTGCACTTGCTGGTCATATGTGTGAAATTGTAAGAGAGTCACAATTCGTGCACCAAGTTTTTGGCGCCGTTGCCGGGGATTGTTCGTGTTTGAACAACTGACGGATTATTTTGTTGCTTAGATTAGGAAAAATTTTCTCTTTTTGGTTTAGAGTCTTTTATTATTTATCCCTTGTTAAAACACTTTAAATTTATAGCTCAGTTATTTAGAACGTGGTGTTTATGTTCATGATAATTGGCTATCATATTTTTTAAAACCTTTTTCAAAAATAATTTTTCTATTAAATCCTGTGCCAAACTTTAAGTTTGGTGTTTTCAAAAATAATCTTTCTTAAAATTTCTTTTTAAGGTCCCATAACTCATTTGGCTAGAGCGTTAATCTGTGTTTTTGGTAATTGGGTTAGAATCTTTTATACTCTTTTCAAAACCTTCTTTTCAAAAATATTTTTTTTCTATTAAATCTTGTGCCAAACTTTAAGTTTGGTGTTTTCTTGTTGATTTCCCTTTGATTTTCGAAAATTTTGGTTTGGTTTTCTAAAAATTTTAAGTTTGGTGTTCTTCCTTCATGTTCTTGTGTTCTTGTGAGTCTTCAAAGTATTCTTGAGTTTCCTTGTGTCTTGATCTTAAAATTTTTAAGTTTGGTGTTCCTTGGTGTTTTCCCTCAAAAATCTTCAAAAACAAGGAGCATTAGATCTAAAAATTTTAAATCTTGTACTATCTTATTGTTTTTCTCTCTCCTCACTAAATTC
>NW_027255761.1:0-6000 GCF_003086295.3 Arachis hypogaea
GAATATGCAAGAAAGCTGGGGTAGTTTTTGAAGATGAGAACCCCATGTGGATAAAGGAAGGCATCCCAATAACTGTATGAAGGATGAATGCTGCAGCATCCCCTTTGCCTCAGCGGAAGCAAAGGAAAAGGACAGCCCCTCAAGTAGTGGAAGGACAAGTCTTAGAGGGTCAAGCACAATAGACCTTGGACATGCACCAATTGCAGGAAGCCATTGATGGCTTGTCTAGACAATATTTGGAAAGCCAAGGAGCACAGAAAGAGCTTCAACTACAGATGATGGGGCAGCAAGAGGAAACACTCTCAAGATGGATGACTCAGCAAGGTAAGTGACAAAGGCAAATGATGGAACAGCAACTAAGTCAAGGACAACAATGGGGAGAAACATTCAATAGGATGGAACAAAGGCAAAACGAGCAACAAGAATCCACCCAGAGGCTAATCAACATCCAAGCACATCAAGGGGCACACATACATGAGATGCATCGAAGACAAATAGAACAGGCAGAACTATTGGACGAGCAAAGGGCATTCATAAAAGGAGTTTACATGAGCGAAATAGGACATCACATAAACACTCAAGCCAGGCTCGGCTACTTAGTGGGACAGCTGCCAATATTGCATCCAGGAATAGCCAGGTATGACGAAATAAAGGATGAATTAGCACGAAAGGAAAGACAAAGGGTGGAAGAGAGTCATGAGTCAGTGAGGAAGGCACTTGAGGATTGGAAGCAAGCAAGATTGGCACGGATGCGAGGAAATGCAAGAGGAAACAAGGAGGACAAGCAAGGAAAAGAGCATGGACATCCACAACAGTAAAAGGTGGTCGAGTTCCTTCTTTATTTCACCTTTCTCTATGTTTTAAATAAGGAAGATCTTGTATGAAATAGAACATGCTTCCATGTTAGTTTAAATCTTTTTAAATTCTGTCTTTTAAGTTCCTTTCTGAATAGGTGTATGTGTGCTATTCTTTATGTCACTGCATCCTCCTTAACTTATTTATATGCTTGTCCTTTAAATCAAATGAAGAGAGAATGCTTATGTTTCAAAAGACCAGAGTAGAGTTCATATTATGGAGTACATTCATGAGTTTGTGGTATGATCATAAGTTAGCTAAGTTGGTTCAACCATAAGGTAGGATGACAACTATCTGGCCTGAATACTTTGCTTCGAATATACTCATGAGACTAAGTATATGACAAGATCCTAATAAGAGAAAGAGAAAATAATAATGAAAGTAGAAAAACAAAAGAAAAAGAGTAAGCAATAAGGCTAGGCACCAATGGTTTTGATCTTAAGATATGTGTCTGTGGTGTTCCTGTGTGAGGGATCTACTTGGATGAATAAGCTCTTAGGGGTGCTTTATCACTTGGTAACTTGGGTTAACTAACCCGGATTATCAGCTGAAAGTCCATTATCAAGAGTAACCCTCACCACAGAATATTTAGTAACCCAAAGAGGTGCTGGACACCAAGGTCTCAAGAAGGAAAATAAATGAACTATGTGCCTGTGGTGTGTATGTATGGGGAGAGACTTGAGCAAGTAAGTCCTTAGGGGTGCTTCAACACCTAGCACCTTGAACCAACTGGTTCAGGAGTGTTGGCTGAAAGCTTATCTTAAAAAGTTGCCCCCTTACAGAGCACTTAGCCTAAGAACACCAATAAGCTCTGAAATGACAATAAAGGGATCAATGAATAAAAGTCTCATGGGATGTAAGCAAAGTGAGTGTTTTAGGACATGATAAAGGTCTGAAAGCCAGGAATGAACCTAAGTTGCTATGCATGAAACCACCATAAAATCAGTGATATGATTCCACAAGAATGACTCATTGCTCTTGGCATTCCATTCATCATTCTCTTGTTCCAGTACTTGCTTAGGGACAACAAGCTTTAAGTTTGGTGTTGTGATGCCAGGGCATCTCGGCCAGTTTCACTGACCTTTTCTTTACTGTTTTTAGGTTAGTTTCATGCATTTCCTTAGGAAATAAGCTAGTTTTGGGTAGATATTCACTTACACCTTGATTCAAGCATACATTGTGCATTTTACATTTTTCATGAGGATTTTGCATAAGTTTAGTGACAAATTGTATGTTGCATTGCCCATGACTTGGACTAGAACTTTGATGCGCTCTTTGCTTGATTTCAGGACCAAAGGAAGCAAGGAATGGGAGGTAACTTGCAAAGTTAATGAGAAAAGTGATTGCCAATAACGCTCTCAAGCCATCATTGACCACGTTAAGAGTCACGTTAACTAAGTTAACGTGAACTCTAACGTGGAGAGGGAAGTTGAGCCAACGTTAGTGACACTTAACATTGTCACTAACGTTGGCAAATGCTCATAAGTGGCCACGTTAGAGTCCACGTTAACTTAGTTAACGTGGCCTCTAACGTTAGAAGGGGGAGAAACGCCAACGTTAGTGACATTCAACATTGTCACTAACGTTGGCCTAAGGAGAAACATACCACGTTAACTCCCACGTTAACTTGGTTAACGTGGGAGCTAACGTAAGAACAAGCATGGTCGACAACGTTAGTGACACCCAACATTGTCACTAACGTTGGAAGCAACCACACAACCCCCAAGGAGCCACGTTAACTCCACGTTAACTTAGTTAACATGGAAGCTAACGTTGATGAGTGAAAGAATGGCCAACGTTAGTGACACTCAACATTGTCACTAACGTTGGGGATGGCTAAGCATGGCCATGTTAGAAGCCACGTTAACCTAGTTAACGTGGACTCTAACGTGAGACATAGGGGCCCTTGGAACGTTAGTGACAATGTTGAGTGTCACTAACGTTCTCGAAGGATGGCAAGCCCACGTTAAAGATCCACGTTAACTAAGTTAACGTGGGCTCTAACGTGGGAACAAAGGGGGCTTTTCAAAGTTATTGGAATGTTAAGTCTCAATAACGTGTGCGAAGGACTTAGAGGCAACGTTAGTGGCAACGTTTATGCCACTAACGTTGAAGTTAACGTGGCTATTACTTAGTAACATTAGTGAGAAAGTTGATTGTCACTAACGTTCTCGAACTTATATTTTCACTAAACGTTAACACCCCTAACGTCCTGAGCTAAAGTCTCTGCCCACTTCACATTTTCTCTCTGCAAGTAAAGCCAAGCCCAAATGAAGAAGAAACTGCTTCAAACTCAAGATCCAAAGGCCCAAGACTTGAAGAGCCAACTAGAAGATGAGAGAAGTGGTATATATAGGAGTAGCTTTGAATTGTTTAGGAGTTCTAGAAGTTGGAAAAAGAGAATTACTCTCTGTATTTTACCTTCTCTGCAATTCTAGTCTTATGATGTATTCTCCATCTTTGTTTTCATTTTCTAGAGCTATGAACAACTAAACCCCTTTCATTGGGTTAGGGAGCTCTGTTGTAGTTTGATGGATCAATACTAATTTTCATTATTCTTCTTCTATCTTTTCTCTTGATTTTACTTGAAAGCTTTCAATCTTCATCCAATTGAGTAGTTATCTTGGAAAAGAAGCTATTCAAACTTGGATCTCTTCTGAACCTTGAAAGAGGAATGAAGAGATCAAGCTAGAAATGCTTTCTCATGCTGGACCAAATTGGGTTTGGATGGGTATGTGACTATAACCATCTCAATACTTGATTTGGAAATGCATGTGGTATAATCAGTGACCATACTTCATCTCTTTCATGAGCAATTGACCAAGGAATTGGCTATTGATCAAGATTTGAGAGATTGAATTTATAATTCAATCAATTAAGATTGCCAAGGAGATCAATGAGTGCATTGATTGAGGAAGAGATGAAAATGAACTTGATCCAGAGAATTGCAACATCTCCTAAGCCCAATGAACTCCCCATCTCTGATCTTACCCATTCTCTTTAATTTCTGCCATTTACTTTTATGAGCAAATCCCCCTTCCCATTTACAATTCTGCAATTTATTTCAGTCATTTACTTTCAGTCCTTTAATTCTAGCATTTACTTTTCTGTTATTTACATTCCTGCATTTTAATTTCTGCAACTCTCAACCCAAATTCTGGATTCGCTCAACTAGAACATTCCTCTAATTAAAGTTGCTTGATCAATCAATCCCTGTGGGATTCGACCTCACTCTATTGTGAGTTTTTACTTGACGACAAATTCGGTACACTTGCGAAGGAAATTTGTTGGAGACAGTTTCCACCCGCATCAAAAGGACAAGTGACAAGGGCAAAAACCACAAGAGCTTGAAGGATTGTTGATTCACAAGTATCAAAATCTACAGGAGTGAAGAATGTGGAGAAGTTCTTTGCAACCTCAAGATAGTACCGAATCAAAGAAGTCCGACAAGAATGATAAAAGAAAAGGTAGCACAGTGGTTTGAAAGTCAAGGAGAAAGAAGTATAAGGAGGTGCAGAAAGTGTATGAATGTCAATTACTACTAAAATTCGCAAATAACCAGAAGTGCACTGGGTCGTCCAAGTAATACTTAGTGAGAAGGGTCGATCACGGAGATTGTTTTTGAAGCAATTATGGTTATTTGAAATTTAGTCGGAAATTAAATTAGAATTTAAGTATGAATTAAGAATAAAAAGATATGATTAAATATTATTTGAAGATGTGGAGAATATGTTGGAGTTTTAAGATGCTGTCTTAAAAATTTGATTTTTTTATGTCTTGGCTACAGGAAATTTAAAAGATATGATTATAGATTCAATATTGAACCTTCTTCAGGAAAAGAATCCCACTAATTGTAGCAAGGCTAATATATGTGTTTAAAATATGATGGAAAGATATGATTTTTGCGTCTTCACTTGCCAGCCTGGAGTTGAAGCCCATAAGTCATTCAATCCCAAATCTACTCGGAATACCCATAGATAAGGTTTAGATTTCCTTCTCAGAATGCGCCCAGATTCTGTGTAATTCCTCTACTGCATGTTCTGAATCTTAAATTCTCTGTATTATTGACTTGAAAAGACATAATTTTAAAAATTTTTGAATTTTTAATGATGAGAAACAACAAAATGAAACTAATCATGGAAAATTAAGATCAAAACAAATAATGCATGCAAGACACCAAACTTATAAGTTTGTATATTAGGGACAACAACAAATTGAGAATGCATATGAAAAGTAACAAAACACACAAAACAAGAGAATTTAAAGATCAGAGCAAGGAAATCATCAAGAACAACTTGAAGATTAATGAAGAATATAATGCATATTTTCAAAAAATGCAAGAAGATTAAAGACATGCAATTGACACCAAACTTAAAAATTAACACTGGACTCAAACAGGAAACATAGATTATTTTTGGTTTTATGATTTTATAAATTTTTTTTCTAATTTTTCGAAAATTATTTGGAAAAGAAATAAAGATTTCAAAATTCTTAATAAGAATTCCAGGAATCATGCAATGTTAGTCTAAAGCTTCAGTCTAAAAAGATTAGACATGGCTAGCCAAGCTTCAGTAGGACATTACATACAATAGCCAAATTGATGAGAATCAATTAGTTTTTGTGATGATAAAAACATCATCTGAAAGTCTAGAATTCATTCTTAAAAATTCTGAAAAATAAAAATAAAATAATGTTACCTAATCTAAGCAACAAGATGAACCGTCAGTTGTCCAAACTCGAACAATCCCCGGCAACGGCGCCAAAAACTTGGTGCACGAAATTGTGATCTTCAATGGCGCCAACAACTTGGTACGCACAATTGTAATCTCACTTCTTTTTCACAACTTCGCACAACTAACCAGCAAGTGCACTGGGTCGTCCAAGTAATAAATCTAACATGAGTAAGGGTCGATCCCACGGAGATTGTCGGCTTGAAGTAAGCTATGGTCATCTTGTAAATCTCAGTCAGGCAGATTCAAATGGTTATGGAGAATTGATAATTAAAAGATGAATAAAATATAAAATAAGATAGAGGTACTTATGTAATTCATTGGTGAGAATTTCAGATAAGCGCATGAAGATGCTTTGTTCCTCCTGAACTTCTGCTTTCCTATTGTCTTCATCCAATCATTCATACTCCTTTCC
>NW_027255762.1:0-6000 GCF_003086295.3 Arachis hypogaea
TGAGGGTTTAGTTCAAAGCTGCTTGCTTTGATGGGAGGTGTACAGATGCTACTCCCATATGCAGCTGTAATGGGGTTAGCATATGACCCAGAGTCCTTTTGGACTGATTGATCCCACTTAAGTCCATAATGGACAAAGGGAAATGATAATGATTGCAAAGAGATAAATTTTGTTTTTTTTTTTTTGAATTAACGAAAAAAAAAAAAAAATAAAAGAAAATTAAAGTAAAAATTCGAAAATAAAAAGAAAATAGAATCAAAGCAAATTGAAAACTGAATCAATTAGTTAATTAAAAAGATTTTGAAAACAGCAATTAAAAAGATATGATTGAAAAATTTTTATGAAAAAGATTTGATTTTTAAAAAGAGGAAAGAGAAAAACACAAAAAAATACCAAACTTAAAATTTTAGAAAATCAAACACAAAATTTTCGAAAACTTTTAAGGGAAAAACACAAAGAGGACACCAAACTTAGAATTTTTATGAATCAAAAAGGGACTAAAACATGCAAAATCGAAAATTAAAAGAAAAACAAAAACATGCAATTGACACCAAACTTAGAATATGAAACTAGACTCAACTAAAAGACTCTAAACCAACAAAAATAAAACAGTCCTAATCTAAGCAACAAGATAAGCCGTCAGTTGTCCAAACTCAACAATCCCCGGCAATGGCGCCAAAAACTTGGTGCACGAAATTGCAATCACACTTTTGCAATCCCGCACAACTAACCAGCAAGTGTACTGGGTCGTCCAAGTAATACCTTGCGTGAGCAAGGGTCGTCCCACAGAGATTGTCGGCTTGAAGCAAGCTATGGTTATCTTGTAAATCTTAGTCAGGATATCAGAAATTATCAGGATTGATTGTGAAAAGCAAAAGAACATGAAATGGTTACTTGTTTTGCAGTAATGGAGAATAGGTTGAGGTTTGGAGATGCTCCATCTTCTGAATCTCTGCTTTCCTACTGTCTTCTTCTTCAGTCACGCAAGTCTCCTTCCATGGCAAGCTGTATGTAGGGTTTCACCGTTGTCAATGGCTACCTCCCATTCTCTCATTGGAACGATTCCTAATGCCCTGTCACGGCACGGCATTCCATCTGTCGGTTCTCAATCAGGCCGGAATAGAATCCAGTGATTCTTTTGCGTCTGTCACTAACGCCCCGCCTTCAGGAGATTGAAGCACGTCACAGTCATTCAATCATTGAATCCTACTCAGAATACCACAGACAAGGTTTAGACCTTCCGGATTCTCTTGAATGCGCCATCAGTCTAGCTTATACCACGAAGATTCCGATTAAAGAATCCAAGAGATAACTACTTAATCTAAGGTAGAACGGAGGTGGTTGTCAGTCACACGTTCATGGTTGAGAATGATGATGATTGTCACGATCATCACATTCATCCGGTTAAGAACAAGTATTATCTTAGAATGGAAGCAAGCATGATTGAATGAGAAACAGTAGTAATTGCATTAATCCATCAAGACACAGCAGAGCTCCTCACCCCCAACCATGGGGTTTAGAGACTCATGCTGTGGAAGAAAACGTGTAAAATGTCATAAGGTCATCAAAAGGTTGCATAGGGTACTGATACAATGTCAAAAGATCCTATAAATAGTAAACTAGTGTCCTAAGGTTTACAGAAATGAGTAAATGACAGAAAAATCCACTTCCGGGCCCACTTGGTGTGTGCTTGGGCTGAGCAATGAAGGAATTTCGTGTAGAGACCTTTTCTGGAGTTAAACGCCAGTTCTCATGCCAGTTTGGGCGTTTAACTCCAAATTTTATGCCAGTTCCGGCGTTTAACGCTGGAATTTCTGTAGGTGACTTTGAGCGCCGGTTTGGGCCATCAAATCTTGGGCAAAGTATGGACTATTATATATTGCTGGAAAGCCCAGGATGTCTAATTTCCAACGCCGTTGAGAGCGCGCCAATTGGACTTCTGTATCTCCAGAAAATCCGCTTCGAGTGCAGGGAGGTCAGAATCCAACAGCATCTGCAGTCCTTTTTGGTCTCGGAATCAGATTTTTGCTCAGGACCCTCAATTTCAGCCAGAAAATACCTGAAATCACAGAAAAACACACAAACTCATAGTAAAGTCCAGAAAAGTGAATTTTTGCTAAAAACTAATAAAAATATACTAAAAACTAACTAGATCATACTAAAAACATACTAAAACAATGCCAAAAAGCATACAAATTATCCGCTCATCACGCTCTCATACTAACATCACGATGACTTCGCCATACTTCCAGGCTCACACCATTAGAGTTCGGACCAACCAGCCCATAAAAGGGATCTTACAGAAAATAGACTTGGCAGGCAGAATCTTGCAATGGGGAGTCGAATTGTCTGAATTCGATCTTCAATACGAAGCTCGGACAGCCATCAAATCTCAATATCTGGCCGACTTCATTGCAGAATTCACGGACACACCAAAAATCCCCACAGAATGGAATCTCTATGTGGATGGTTCCTCAAATAAAACAGGAAGTGGCGTGGGTGTAATAATTGAAAGCGACCAGGGAACTCAAATCGAACTCTCCCTCAAATTCGGGTTCCTGCCTCAAACAATCAAGCGGGAATATGAGGCACTACTAGCTGGTTTGAAGCTGGCTAGGGAGGTTGGAGCTCAAAAACTTATCATCTTCAGTGACTCACAGCTAGTTACTTAACAAATAGCAGGAAACTACCAAGCCAAAGATCCCAATATAAAAAAGTACTTGGACAAAACTAAGGAACAGCTCGGTCAATTTGGAGAATATGAGATTCATCACATACCCCGAGAACAGAATGCCCGGGCCAATGCACTCTTAAAACTAGCCAGCACCAAACCAGGGGCAACAATAGAAGCCTCATCCAATAAATTCTACAGAATCCATCAATCTCAGAAGAAGAAAAAGTCCTAGCCATAATAGGTCGCGATCAGGGATGGATGACCCCCAAAATTAACTACCTCAGAACGAAAGCTTTCCCCACAGATGAGAAAGAGGCAAAGAGGTTAAAACGGGAGGCACAATACTATACCATCATAAACAATACTCTATACAAAAGAGGGATTTCAATACCACTGTTAAAATGCGTGCCGACTTCCAAGTCAAAAGTCGTCCTAGAAGAAGTACACAGTGTCATTTGTGGCAATCACCTCGGAGCGCAGGCACTCGCCTAAAAGGTACTTCGGGCAGGATTTTATTGGCCAACTCTAAAAAAGAAGCTGTAGAATTTGTAAAGACATGTTTATCATGTCAGAAGCATGCCAACTTCCACATCGTCCCACCAGAGGAACTCATCAGCATGACCTCATCTTGGCTGTTCGCAAAATGGGGACTCGATCTTCTCAGACCTTTTCCTCAAGGATCGGGACAAGTCAAATTCCTCATAGTGGGAATAGACTACTTCACAAAATGGATTGAGGCAGAACCCCTAGCTAACACCACTGCTCAAAGAAGTCAAAAATTCCTATATAGAAACATCGTTACAAGGTTTGGGGTTCCATACTCCATCACCATGGTACTCAGTTCACAGACGCATGCTTCAGAAAGCTAGCAGCCGACTTGAATATAAGACAATAATTCACCTCTGTTGAACATCCCCAAGCCAATGGACAAGCTGAAGCTGCCAACAAAGTCATACTGGCTGGGCTGAAGCGAAGGTTACAAGATGCAAAGGGAGCCTGGGCCGAGGAGCTCCCACAGGTTTTATGGGCATATCGAACAATGCCACATTCCACCACAAAGGAATCACCCTTCTGATTAGCATATGGAATGAAGGCAATGATCCCAGTAGAGATTGAAGAAAGGTCGGCTAGAGTGATCCAATATAGCAAAGAAGCCAACTCCCAACTGCAAAGAGAAGAGCTCAACCTACTTCCGGAGGTCCGAGAAAGAGCTCAGATAAGGGAAGAGGCATTAAAACGACGAATGGCTTCCAGATACAATCAAAAGGTAATACAGTGAGCCTTTGCTGAGGACGACCTCATTCTAATCCGAAATGACATTGGAACAACTCGACCTGGAGAAGAAAAGCTGACAGCAAACTGGAAAGGACCCTATTGAGTCATAGAAGTGCTGGGAAAAGGCTACAACAGGATTTCCGAACTCGATGGAAGAGAGCTTCGTAGGTCTTGGCATGCCTGCAACCTAAGAAGGTACTATAGCTAGGGATGATAAAGGACCTTGGGACAAGGCGCACTCTTTTTCCTAAAAAGGTTTTTTAACGAAGCGCCAAGACCAAGACCTACAAATCACCCGACTTAGGAAAATAACCCCCGCATGTATATATTCACATTTTCTTTTAATAAGATCTGTTCAGATTTTCTACAAATGCTCAAGCCGCATTATTCCGAAGCATTCATCGGCCGATTATAAAGCTACAGATTGATAGAAAGTAAAAATCAAATTCACTGAGCGATCACGATAAATACCAAAAATGAAAACCAAATTCATTAAAAGGTCGACCAAACGCGGGTTAAAATCCAAACTCTACAAAATCGGCAAAAATGAAAACGGAATAATGCAAGAAGTTATAGAAAGTGATCCAAAGAAAGGACCTGACGAGGTCCTAATAAAATAGATTGCTATAAAATAACTTAAAGACTGGCCGGCATAAAGAAGTCGGACCAGCCACAACGACCCAAGTTATAAGTAAAGCCCTAGAAAGAGGTCTGGCCAACCCTATAAAAGAGGATTACTATAACTTAGAAGAGCCCGACATGATGAAGTCGGACTCCTATGAAAAAGTTACAAAAGGTAATCCCTGAAAGAGACCTGAACAAGGTCCAAGAAAGAGGATTACCAAGTAACTCGACAAGGCTCGACATGACGAAGTCGGCCCAATATATAAAGCTACAAAAGGTAATCCCTGAAAGAGACCTGAACAAGGTCCAAGAAAGAAGATTACCAAGTTACTCAACAAGGCCCGACATGATGAAGTCGGCCCAAGATATAAAGTTACAAAAGGTAATCCCTGAAAGAGACCTAAACAAGGTCCAAGAAAAAGGATTACCCAGTAACTCGACAGGATCCGACATGATAAAGCTACCCCTGGAAGAGACTTAAGTAGAGTCCAAAAAGGAGGGTTACAAACAAATAACTCGGGCGAAAACCAAGTTGAAGAAATCGACAATCTCAGTATTACAATTCCTAACAAAGACTTGAGCAAAAGTTTAAAATTGTTAAAAGTAGCATCAGGCAAAGGAATCAAGCAGATCATCCCAATACTCTCAAAGACTACGAAGATACCAAGACAATCGCAAACAGATATGATATAAAAACAGAAAGTCATAATAATAGCCAGCATCGGAGGCCAATAAATGCAGCCTACAAAGCCGGGAAACTATTTTGTTTACCAAAATAAAGTTGCTAAAACCAGCAAATAAAAAGGTGTCAAAAGTCAACAAAATAAGAGTTCAAACACCCACAAACCGGGCTATCTACACAAAGTAATTACAAAAATCAATCAAGCACCGAAGGCTTCTCGGCAGTATCAGCACGTGGTGAAGGAGGGCGAGTCTGGAGAGGCACTGCGTCCACTGTCCCGTCATCCCGATTTAATATCTGGCAATCAGGACAGGCTACGAAACAAGCAGGAGTTGAAGAACCCGACACGACAGAAGCTTTGGCGACAAGCTCAGAGGGAGGCTCAACATCATCATCATCAAGGTCATCAGGAACGATCTTGCCATCCTTCACAACATTATCCAAACTAAATAAAGCAAGGTTGGCCTCTGGGACAATAACCCGAACCTGCTCCTTCATGTTCTCATAAGCAGCAGTTACGCTGCCCAAAAGGTGACCCTGGAGCTCGGAATAATCAACCTGGGCTGACTCTAACTCCTCCCAAAAATGCATCACTTCCCGGTAGGACGTGACATATCTTTCTTTGTGCTTTAATGCCACATCCTCAGCCAACCGCACAGAGGCCGCCAGGGCAAGAGAGCTGGCCTTCTCCCCTTCCAGCTCCTTCTTCAATTTAGTCACCTCCTCTTCAAACTCCTCCTTCAGA
>NW_027255763.1:0-5664 GCF_003086295.3 Arachis hypogaea
GTACCATATCAATTTCTCCAGCGTGATGCAATCATCTCTTTAGTTATTGTATTTAACGTTACTCTCCATTTTCATCGACTGTGTGCACTTTTGTGGGGAAGAGCCTATTCTTCTGTTATGTTATCTTTTTGGCATTGAAACCTTTGTTAGCAATGGACAAGCGTTGCATATTTCTGAACTGTTTTGTCTTCGTGCTTCACTATTACTATGTAACATGGGTAAAAGAGGAAGCTTTTCATCTTTCTCATCGGTTTTTGTTCTTTTACATTCGTGGAGGGTGCAAGTTCGGTTAATTGTTGTCATGGCGTCACCATTATTTGGTCCGGATTACAAGGCATGTGTTTTCTGATTTGTTTACTTGCATGCAAACAAACGGGTTCCTCGGTTGGGAGTAACCCATGTTTCTCTTATAATATCTATTGTTTATCGTTTTGTAGATTTCACTTTATTATGCACAAATTCATCTCTGCTTAGTTGTTGTAGGTGTCAAACGTTGGGTTCAATACTACAATGTTTATTTGGCACACTTGCATAGTTGCATCTCGTCTTATCAGTTCATAGAGCATTAAGCAACAGCAAATTTATGTTCTTTTTTTGCAACACAAGAGTTCAATGAACGATCTTTTAATCAGAAATTTGTCGGGAGAAACTAATACACCAGTAAATACCGTTGCACACCATGATCGTTTCACAATCTAAGCACGGGAAATCATTATCAGATTAACCATAACGTTAGGTGTTTCTCAATGCCATGCTTCAACAGGACATAGAAGATACACCATGATAAACAAAATATCTCAAACAAAATAGTCTTGACAACCCTACCTAAACCTCCTCTTAGAGACACGGAAATAACAAAGTTTTAGGTAACCAAGGGATTAGCAGGAATAAAGCAACCTTTATCTCTGGGTTGTTGCCATGATTTTAACTTCAATCTATGGGGTGATACAATCAAGGCTATTGTCGCAAATAGATTCAAGCATGTGTATCTTAGACTCCAGCCTCGTGATCTCTTCCCGAAGATGCGCGTTTTCCCTCTGCAGAGACTTAGCACGAAGATAGTTGAAGTCTCTGACGTCATTACCCGTGTATGCTAAAAGAACCCACAACATGCTGAACGCAGCGTCCTCCCTCGCGTTATCCTCCAGTACCGTGTAACGACCCTTCGCCCGTAGGTTTGGGCCAAACGGGTTTCCAGGGATTATAACATTGAATGCATAAATTGGACCCAGATCCCGGTGGAATTTTTCCTCACGAAAGAAACACGGGCTGGGTATTTTAGTGTCGTAGCAATACATTGATAGCCAGAGCTCCATGCTGTTGCTAAGGGCGAAGTTATGCGACGCACACTCATCCGCTGGGATCATTGGTGCTCCTGTAAATGAAAAAAATATAGCCTGAATATGGAATTGTTTGTCTCTCAAAAAATGTATGCGTTGGTTGTTAATAAGCTAATTGTGAATATAGTGACATTCATGGAAAGGTCATTCTGAACTTTACCACCAACAACACAAGCAACGCGTCCTTTGAATGTTGGTAGGGTTCGGGGCGTCCGCATCGGTGATTCGACTGTTCCCGTCTCGGACATCATTTCCGCAGTTGCCTCCTTGTCCGCCTGCAGCGTTTCCATCCTTGATTCGTAGGCGTGAAGTGCGAGGATGTAACTATTGAACCCGGTGTACTTCGGTTCGGGGTGGCTGAGAATCTGCTTGTTGGCTTCTTCAAAGGAGATGTATACTCCCGTGTTGTGACCCTTCGTGACAACGAAAAACGTGAATTGCTTCATGGTCTCCTCCATTGGGTCAGGACAAGCTAAGGGAGGCTGATTTAGTTTTTGGGTTTTTACGGTGGGAGGATTTGGGGATTTAAATTTTGATTGGTTTTGCTTCCGCCCCCTTCATCAGAAATAATGTCTTTGTAGGGTTAACCAGTCTTCCTGGGGAAGCTTTGAAATTGATATTTTGGGTAACAACACCCTCAAAAGCATGAAATCAGCGCCTCCTCTCTTCAATCGCGTCACATCAAAATCTTTATCTGATTGATGTGTCAGTGGTAATTCGACAGACGTACCCTACCCGGATCATCTAAGTTTTGGGCAAGTTGATACAAGAGTATGTGCTGACGTGTAATGAATTTTAATGCCTACTGCTCCTGCTCCCCTAAAAGTACCGGGTTGAGTGCAGGCCTTGGCCACTAGGTTGGTAAAGGCTATCAGAGTTAATTTTCCTGAATGGGAGCTACGGTACGTGAGTGCAGACGATGTTTGCTTGCAAATCCATGCTTTTTGATGGGCCACAGACTCGTGCTAGGAAGAGGGATTTCGGTTCAAATCCGGTTAATGTATTGAAGACAGGAGCCACTTCATCACGGGAAATATAAGGATGTGACACGATTAAAAAAAATTCCAGATTTATATACATTTATAGAAATAAATTATACAGAATTTCAAATGATTTTGTGATAACAAATTGCATATTGATATTTACTATTAGCAAAATGTAATGTATTCTTTAAATTTCACTCTTTATTCAGGCTTGAAATAGAAAATATGTATTTCAGATAAAATTTACTTAAAAGACATCCGTAACTTGTAACTTGTAGGTAACGATGTTGGTAATTTAAATTAATTCCCATTTCAAATACTAGATATTACTTTCCGTTTTCTTTTTGTCTTTGTTTTATTATTTTAAACGTTATCTCTACACTGAACAGAGATGACCACCAAAAGAAAAATTAATGGTTACCAACGATTTTTTTAAAGTAATATTTTTTATTTTTAGATTGGTTCTTTGAATATTAATGGGTTTAATTTTATTAAAATGTATCGCCGAAAAAGACATTTTTTTCCAATTGTAACACATCTAAACTAATGAAGCCGGAATTTAAATTTAAACCTAAAATAATTAGGATTTATAATTTGTATTCGAATAAAAAAACAGCTTAAATTTTTTTATTTATTTTATTATCTCTTTCTTTATTGCAGTCAATCATGAAGCCAAATTCGATAGATTTCATTCAAT
This sequence comes from Arachis hypogaea, assembly GCF_003086295.3. Classification (NCBI taxonomy): domain Eukaryota; kingdom Viridiplantae; phylum Streptophyta; class Magnoliopsida; order Fabales; family Fabaceae; genus Arachis; species Arachis hypogaea. The sequence goes on from NW_027255763.1 coordinate 3,021, forward strand.
AAATGTATATCGAACATATTAGTTTTATAACGTATATGTTTGACGGACTTTACATGTGTGTGTTAATATTTAAAACCCTTCAAATTTATTATTTGATTGTAAATTTTTTAGTTCCTTAATTTTACCTTCTTTTTTTTTTCAATGTGCTTTTCAAATGACAATCCGTTATTAATTAAAAATGCTAAAACTTAAATAGTTTTTTAAACCCTTGATTTTAAAATTTTTGCCTGCGAATTTTAGTTTTATTTAGTCTGATTTTGGATGTATATATAAATTTAAAACGACAGTAAATCTACTTGGATATGTTTCTTTTTGTTTCTGTGTAACTTTTTCTAATAAATGGGTGATTAAAGGACCGCTTACAAATGATACTTAATCAGACTGTAATTTTTAATAGGAGAAAGTTGGCATTAACTGTAATGTTACGGTAACAAATGTTATCTTCGTTACTGTAACGAAAGCAAATTTAAATTTTAACCTAAAAAAACCAGATAATGTAAGTATGATAGTAAAATGGTTATGATGGAAATTTATTTATAACGAGGCCTGCAATATTATTTTTTTGGAAAGTGGCAAGGCTTCCTGCCAGGGAGCTGCAGCATGGCCTGTGTTTGGCCTGGCATGTTCCGGTCTGTTATTAAAAAAGGTACTGGGCCCGACACTTTTAAACGCTTTAAAACGTTAATGGGCCAGACCCAGTCCAAGTAACTGTATAACAAGCCAGACGTGTTAAGATCAATGTCTCGGCTGGCATCTTCATAATGTGGGCCGTAAATAGCGCTTCAACGTCGATAAAACCTACTCATCAAATATAACTTTTTAAATTAAAGTATCACGTCTTTTATCTTATTATGTATAACAAGTAGAGTCAGCAAGGAACACAAAATGAAAAAATAATTTGAAGATGTTAAACACGAATTATGTTCAAAAGTAAAGTTCGCCAAACGTGAACAAACAATTAGTAACGTTTCGCTGTTAGTGTAGAAATATGACATATATGGTTAGGGTTTTTGCCGTTTCGAGTAAGATATTATTGGGTGATTCTGTTGGTTTGTAGCGCATTGCCCGCCAATTAAGGGTTAAATTTGAAAATAGCCCAACCGTACTGACAACCCGACTGAAATATTGATATGTGAATCGAGTCTCTTTTCTATAATGTTCCTCCCATAGTTGCCAAAACCAAACCTGTTATCGAACCGGTCTGGTCACTGGGTGACTGGGTCACTGCTTAAAGCAGTTGTGTTATATAATTTATATAAAATTATTTTCAATAGAATCACAAAATAAAACCCCAACATGGTGGCGTAACTTATTCGAACCACCCAAGCAGAGCCGCGTTGAACAATGCGAGCATTCATTTTTTGAAATTGGAAACACCATAGCCCGACTGGTTTCATCGAGTTTGTCACGTGCTGCCAGAGTTTAAGCGGTTTGAGTATTTATTATAATAAAAGAGGCAACCGAACCGAGGAGACCAAACGTGCTTTGGTGTTTTCTAGCCCAATAGGGCAATCCGGTCCAGTTATTACAAATGTAGTTTCATTTATGTCGTTGCGTTATGAAATTATCTTTAAGTAACTCTACAACCCTAAACCAATGACATGTATGCTGAATAATTTTAAGCTGTGCTTAGGGGTGGAAATAGGCAAGGCGGCCTGCCAGGGGCCTGCAGCCTGACCTGTGTTTGGCCTGGTCTAGCCTGGCCTGATAGGAAATAGGCCCAGGCTCAAGCTATTAAAAAAGTCTATATCCTTTAAAAGGCCATGCCTAGTCATTTGAAATAGCCTCTTGGGCCTGACAGGCCGGCATGAGCCTGCAAATATATATAGAGACTTTTATTGTACTAGTTGAAATGCTTCTAAAAAGATTTGAACTTGGGTCTGCTTTCTTATAATAATACCTTTATCCACTAAGCCATTTGTCTCTTTAATTATATATGTGTATTTTGCATCAATGTTATCCATAAATTTATTATTTTATGTTCTATAATTTTAAAAATTAAAATATTTTTTAAATTTAATTATGATTAAAAAAACAGGCCTATTGACATGCTTCAGGCCAGGCCAGATTTAATAACAGGCCAGGCACAATATTCATAAAAAAACCTGTACCAGGCTACAGGTCAGGCTATGGCCAATATACTCTATTCCAGGCCTGGCCTGTTAAGAGTAAACCCTGACCTGACCCGACCTGTTTCCACCCCTATGTGCTATTGATTTTATAGGCAGTTCGTGCATAGAGTTGTCACATTCAGTTAATTTTTCCACACATTTAGTTGCCGGTCGAACCAGTCCGCCCCGTTCGTCTAGATTGTATTCGCGTGGCTGCATGGGTTGGGAAGGGTTGGCCCACTAAGCCACTCCTTGTTAGCAGGGTTCTTAACTTCTCACTCGAGTTGTTGCTATCCTCTGGGAGAGCCAGGTTGGCGGAGGGAATAGGTGAATAACACACACGTCCAGAGTTTAATTTCTTGTGAAATGTATATACTTTGTTCGGATAACAAAAGTTTAATAAAATTCAAAATATCAATTACAATTAACTTTAATTTGAAAATTTAATTATTTTAAGGATTGTTAGTGTTCAATACGAAGCGAATGAAAATTTAGTATTTATCCACGCTTATATTGAATTTATTACATTGAAT
>NW_027255765.1:0-5380 GCF_003086295.3 Arachis hypogaea
TTTCTTTCTTCTTTTCTTTAGTTACTTCTTAGAAGGTTTTGTTTTGTTTCTTTTCTTCTTCCTCCCTCAAATTCAATCTCCATGGGCATTTAGGTCTCCACTTCACTTGCATTGTAGATGAGTTGTGTTGTTATTTTTCTTCACTCACTGTGTACTATAATCATTAATAGTGGATTGTGACTTACTACATTGCTTTCACCATCTTCTAATCACACTCTACAACAGGATGCACACCAAGTGTTCGATGAAAGGCATACTTGACTTTTGCACCCACTTTGACTAAATTGCCTCTCAACTTATCACTTTTAGGCGCATCCCCATTTCCCCAATCCATCACTCACATTTTCTTAACTTGCTTTCTATGTGTGATCCTTAAGGGTACATACTTCTCATGCTCCCTACTTGCATGCATAAATCACCCTTACACCATATGAAAATGATTTGCCTTGCTCTTTCATGTTATCTTAGTTACATGTTGCAGCTGTCATGTGACAACGATACCCATATTCTATGGCATAACTTTTCATCGCATAATCACATTTACTTCACTTACTTGGATTTGATGTTTTCCTTCTTTACTCTCATAGGATGGTTATCAAGAAGAACAAAGGGAAAGCTCCCAAGAAGCCAACTCCCAACAAAGCGCACCAAGAGCAAACGGCCAAGCCACTCTTGAAGAAGACTAAGGGCCCCATTGATGTTCTAGAGAAGGATAACCCTCCTAAGGATTCGAACAAGTTCCCCAACGCTACTGCGAACTTGTTTACTCAAGAATGATCGAAAGGAACTATCATCCGGAACCCCTCCTAGTCCTACCGGCTCACCTCCATCCGATTGTGATGCCACATATTGAGCAGAGACAATGGAGTTCCTATTGAGGAAACCAAAGGAGGCTAACCTATCATGGGTAGTAGAATTCTACTCCAACTTCCACTCCCCCTTCTCACATCAATCTTTGTGCGCCGAAAGCAAGTGTCGGTCACAGTGAAACTATCCAAGAAGTCCTTGGGATTGAACAATCAACGGATGCATATGACGCCTATGAGGAAGTCTTGGCTACATGCGATGACCGCGCATTCGATTGGAACGCATCCTCCGTGTCATTGCTCTACCCGACGCCTATTGGATTCGGGGACTATCAAGCAAAGACCCAAGGGTTTAGATGTCCGCCACCTCACTCAAGAAGCCACGGCATGGGCCCAAATTCTAGCTCACTATGTGCTCCAAGTACACATGGGTCATCCATCACCGCCGAGTTGGCCCTATTGATATGGTGCATCTTAACCGAAAAACCGGTCAACGTTTCGCATGCATCCGCCAATCCATGGGGCGCATTCATGCCAAGGGAAATCTACCATTCCCCGGTTTGGTGACGGAATTGGTTGAAAAGCCGGCGTCAACCGAGAGGCTAAAGATAGGAGAGCATCAATTCCGGTCGATGGTGATATAATTCCGACCAAGAGATGCCTCAAGCCTCCGGAAGCTACCAAGGACAGCGGATTAACCACACCAACTCACAAACTACCACTTCATCTACATCACAAAAATCGGCCGCCCAACGCCTTGAGGACATTCACAAGAAACTGGACCGTTATGAACAGCGTAACCAACGCCGATATGCTCATGTGAAGAAGCTCCTCAGCATCGTCACACCACCTATGGAGGAACCCGATATCTCACATCCACCGCAACTTCAGCGGAGAGAGCGATGACATTGGGATATGGGACACTCGGACCCGATCAACCACTGCGCCTTACCTACAGCACGGAGGACCGTGCTAAGTTTTAAGTGTGGGGAGGTCGGCCGACCGATCTCCATAGGTAACATCTGAATAAATTTGAATTTGAACACATTAGGATAGGTTGCATGAGTAGGTTTTAGTTGACACCATCTGCATGATAAATTACTTGGTTGGAACAATGAATTCTTTCTTAAAGAAACCAACACTTTGGGGACAATCATGGGGCACTGCAAAAATTTTAAATGCTTTGATGCCAAATTGCATGAAGAATTATATTTTGGAACATAGTTTTGAGCTAAGAACACAAGCAAGTGAGCTTTGAGCCTAATGGTGTGGTTACATCTCATAACCACTTACTTCCTTCTTGTGCGCATTATTCTCCTTCTATGATTGTAATCTTTGCTTTGTTTCATTCTTTATGTCCATTATTTTGTGTATTCATGCATTTACAGGATTGAGGCCATCATTTCATTAGCCCACTTACCCAAATAGCCTACCTTTTGTCTTCCATTGTTAACCAATTTGAGCCGACGATTAACCCACTTGTTCTTTAATTTAGCACATTACAAGCCGTAAAGCGGAAAACAATGAAAGTCCTCAATTTGGATCTTTGATTGGCTTAGGCTAGTGTATGTGAGTATCATTCAAGTGTGGGAATTTTGGGACATTGGGTGACAAAAGGGTAGTCTTGCTTGTTATTGGAAATGTTAAGGAATTGGGTACATACTCATGTATTAATCAAATGTAAACCTTATGCATTGAGATTCTTGTATATAGAAAAAAAAAAATGAGAAAAAAAAGAAAAGAAAAAGAAATAATATGAAAAAAAAATAGAAAAAAAGAAAAAGAAGAAAAAGAAAGAAATAAAAAGGGACAAAATGCCCCAAGTGAAGCTCAATAAGATCAATGCATATGTGTGTGAAATTAAAAAGAATACATGAGTATGTGAAAAGTGAGGAATGGGTAGTTAGATTAGCACTTAATGTATAGGTCATTATGAAGGTTAGGTGGGAAGGTTTAAGTTCATCAAAGATCCAAGTTTAAGTCCACTAGCCATATATGATCCTACCTTGACCCTAACCCCATTACAACCTAAGGAGAAGACCTCATGATAGATGTATGCATGCATGAAATACATGTTGATTGTTAGAAGAAGAACAAATCTTAGAAAGCATGATTAGGGGAGAATTGAGAGAGTCAACCCTAAACACTTGAGCGACTAGAGTGCAAATACTCCCGGTAAGGGTTCGACGCTCAATCCTTTGATTCCCGGCTCTCACGAGCATTCCTCATGCAAGGTTGCATAAATTGCATTTGATGCTTAGAATTTGGCAAGATCTATGCGTTGACCACCATTATACCCCATGAGCTTGCACATGTCATAAGGAAGTTGATTTGTTCCCAACCAAGTAGATAACGGCATTAGTTGTGGTAGCATGCATATAAGTAGGTTGCATTTCATGAGTCCTATGCGTTTGTGACCCTCGGTCTTCTATGTTTCCTTGCATTTTCCTAAGCATGAGGACATGCTAGAATCTAAGTGTGGGGAGGTTGACAAACCCCATTTTGAGGATTTATCTTGTGCTAATTTCAAAGGGTTTATCAATGACTTCACACATTTTCTGCATGAAAACATAAGGATTTGCATTCTTTTCCTAGTTTTGCCTCATAAAGGAAAACATGCTTATTTTGCACTAAATTAGACACATTTCTAATCTCTCCTTGATGCCATTCGATACCGTGACCCGTGTGCTAAGTGGTTTCAGGACATAGACTAGGAATGGACAGGAAAAGATAGGGAAGAAGGGTGCAAAAGGAAGGAAGCATGAAAATTGAGCATTGGAGATTTCCGCATGGGCGCGTGCGCGCACATGGCGCGCCCGCGCGGATGAGAGCAATGTGAAGCCGAAGCTGAGAGCCAAGCCACGAGCCGGCTAGAGTAGCGGCCAAGCCAGGATCTTCATGGACGCGTACGCGTACACTCCGCTTCCGCGCATACTCCAGAGCCGCATCCAGGGCGCGCACGCGTACCTTGCGCGTGCGCGCCGATGTTCGAAAATGATTTTTTAAAAGTCACGTGACTTAGGCGTGGAGTTGGTTGGAGATCCCAACTTTTGAGGAGTGCTTTGGCGGGAAAAGACTTAAGAGGACCAAAGGGGCAAAGGTTGAAGGGAGTTAGTTCATTTTTTTTAGTTTTTTTGGGAGATATTTTGAGTTAGTTACATTGTTAGAGAGAGAAGCTCCAACTTCTCTCTAGGATTCACCAACTTCTCTCAAGCTTTTACTAGGGTTCCTTCTCATCAAAGTTCTGAATTTTTGCCCAATTTTTGGTGAGATCTATTGCACTTTCATTTCACTTTGCTCATGTAATAGATTTTCCCTTCCAAATTCAAGTTGTAATTGTTGACATACCTTGGATCTAGGATTCAATTCTATGGTTTTTGGATTCATTTGATATCTTGAGATTTTGATTCTCATTGTTGTTCCTCGATACTTGTTGCTAATCTCTTGTGTTGCAATAGTTCTAATTTTACTTTTCTCTTCATTTCACCATGATTTTCCTTCTTGCTCACTACATGTTTGATAAAATGTCAATACTAGCTATGGAGTAGAATTTTTGTACTTGGCATAGGGTTTGGATATTGGGAGGAATTGAATAGTCATCTCAATAGTTGCTTGGTAGTTAGGGATTGCCAATTGACTTGGAGTGCACTAAAGCTAGATTCCCCTAAGGTGAAGCTAGGACTTGTGATTCAAGTTGATTGTTTCCATTTGATTTTCCTCTACACTTAGGGGATAACTAAATGAAGCAAGCCTACTAGTTGTCAACATTGAATGAGCTATGAGGATAGAATTTCCAATGCCAACCCTACGTCAAGCCCTTTTGATAATTGATTGTTTGTTTCTCATTACTTGCTAAATTCTTCCAAGAACTCAACAAGGCTTACTAAAACAATAAGATGCATACTTTGGCAATTCCAAGGGAGAACGACTCGGGAGATATATACTCTCGGATATAGATTGTAGTTTTGTTTGATGATGGATTTCGCGTTGGTTTAGACTATACTACGATTGATCACTTGATAAATTCTACACCAACAAAAATTCATTTGTCACCCCATTCAACAAGTCGGAATCTTAATGGTTCAAGAGTTCTATGCCAATGCATGGATCACCAAGAACCATGATCAAAGTGTGAACCCGGACCCAAAGAATTGGCTTACTATGGTTCGGGGGAAATACTTGGATTTTAGTCCGAAAAATGTAAGGTTGGCATTCAACTTGCCCATGATGCAAGGAGATGAACATCCTTACACTAGAAGGGTCAACTTTGATAAAAGGTTGGACCAAGTCCTCACAGTCATCTGTGAAGAGGGCACCCAATGGAAGAGAGATTCAAGAGGGAAGCCGGTTCAACTGAGAAGGCATGACCTCAAGCCTTGGCTAGGGGATGGTTGGAGTTTATCCAACGCTCAATCATTCCCACTAGCAACCGGTCCGAAGTTACTATAGACCGGGCCATCATGATTCATAGCATGATGATTGGAGAAGAAATAGAAGTTCATGAGGTTATATCCCAAGAACTTTATAAGGTAGCGGACAAGTCCTCTACCTTGGCAAGGTTAACCTTTCCTCAT
>NW_027255766.1:0-5175 GCF_003086295.3 Arachis hypogaea
GGAGCACACAAGAGATCCCACTCATCATGAGATCCCTGAGATTCCTCAAGGGATGCACTTTCCTCCACAAAACTATTGGGAGCAATTAAATACCTCCCTAGGAGAGTTGAGTTCCAACATGGGACAACTAAGGGTGGAGCATCAAGAACACTCCATCATTCTTCATGAGATTAGAGAAGATCAAAGAATCATGAGGGAGGAGCAACAAAGACAAGGAAGAGACATTGAGGAGCTCAAGCACTCCATAGGATCTTCAAGAGCAAGAAAGAGCCGCCATCACTAAGGTGGACCCGTTCTTTGATTTCCTTGTTCTTTATTCTTCTGTTTTTCGAATTTTATGCTTATGTTTATCCATGTTTGTGTCTTGTGATCATTAGTGTCTTAGTGTCTATGCCTTAAAGTTATGAATGTCCTATGAATCCATCACCTTTCTTGAATAAAAATGTGCTTAATTGAAAAAGAAGAAGAATTGCATGAATTTTGAATTTTATAACAGTTTAATTATTTTGATGTGGTGGCAATATTTTTGTTCTCTGAATGTATGCTTAAACAGTGCATATGTATCTTGAATTTGTGGTTCATGAATGTTGGCTCTTGAAAGAATGATGAAAAAGGAGACATGTTACTGAGGATCTGAAAAATCATTAAAATGATTCTTGAAGCAAGAAAAAAGCATTAAAAAAAAATCGAAAAAAAAAGAAAAGAAAACGAAAAAATATAGAGAAATAAGAGTTGTGATCCAAGGCAAATAAGAGTGTGCTTAAGAACCCTGGACACCTCTAATTGGGGACTTTAGCAAAGCTGAGTCACAATCTGAAAAGGTTCACCCAATTATGTGTCTGTGGCATGTATGTATCCGGTGGTAATACTGGAAGACAGAGTGCTTTGGGCCACAGCCAAGACTCAATAAGTAAGCTTTGTTCAAGAATCATCATACTTTACTAGGAGAATCATTAACACTATCTGGATTCTAAGTTCCTAAAGAAGCCAACCATTCTGAATTTCAAAGGATAGAGTGAGATGCCAAACCTATTCAGAGGCAAAAAGCTTAAAGCCCCGCTCATCTAATTAATACTGATCTTCACAGATGTTTTTGAGATTCATTGCATATTCTCTTCTTTTTATCTTATTTGATTTTCAGTTGCTTGGGGACAAGCAACAATTTAAGTTTGGTGTTGTGATGAGCGGATAATTTGTATACTTTTTGGCATTGTTTTTAGTATGTTTTTGATATGATATAGTTAGTTTTTAGTATATTTTTATTAGTTTTTAGTTAAAATTCACTTTTCTGGACTTTACTATGAGTTTGTGTGTTTTTCTATGATTTCAGGTATTTTCTGGCTGAAATTGAGGGACCTGAGCAAAATCTTATTTAGAGACTGAAAAGGACTGCAGATGCTGTTGGATTCTGACCTCCCTGCACTCGAAGTGGATTTTCTGGAGCTACAGAAGCCCAATTGGCGCGCTCTCAACGGCGTTGGAAAGTAGACATCCTGGGCTTTCCAGCAATATATGATAGTCCATACTTTGCCCAAGATTTGATGGCCCAAACCGGCGTTCAAAGTCACCTTCAGGAATCCCAGCGTTAAACGCTGGAACTGGCACCCAAATGGGAGTTAAACGCCCAAACTGGCACTAAAGCTGGCGTTTAACTCCAAGAGGAGTCTCTGCACGAAATTTGCTTCATTGCTCAGCCCAAGCACACACCAAGTGGGCCCGGAAGTGGATTTTTATGTCATTTACTCATTTCTGTACACCTTAGGCTACTAGTTTCTTATAAGTAGGACCTTTTACTATTGTATTAATAGATCAGAGGGTAGCCATCTTCATTTTATGCTATCTTAGATCATTGGGAGGCTGGCCATTCGGCCATGCCTAGACCTTATGCTTATGTATTTTCAACAGTGGAGCTTCTACACACCATAGATTAAGGTGTGGAGCTCTGCTGTACCTCGAGTATTAATGCAATTACTATTGTTCTTCCATTCAATTCCGCTTGTTCTTGTTCTAAGATATCACTTGTTCTTCAACTTGATGAATGTGATGATCCGTGACACTCATCATCATTCTCACCCATGAACAAGGTGACTGACAACCACTTTTGTTCTACATGCAACCAAGGCTCCAGTGAATATCTCTTGGGTTCTTTAACCGGAATCTTCGTGGTATAGGCGAGAACTGATGGCAGCATTCAAGAGAATCCAGAAGGTCTAACCTTGTCTGTGGTACTCTGAGTAGGATTCAATGATTGAATGACTGTGACGTGCTTCAAACTCCTGAAGGCGGGGCGTTAGTGACAGACGCAAAGAATCACTGGATTCTATTCCGGCCTGATTGAGAACCGACAGATGAATTCCGCTATGCTGTGACAGAGCATATGCAATCGCTTTCACTGAGAGGATGGGAGGTAGCCACTGACAACGGTGAAACCCTTGCTTAAGCTTGCCATGGAAAGGAATAAGAAGGATTGGATGAAGACAGTAGGAAAGCAGAGAGACGGAAGGGAAGGCATCTTCATGCGCTTATCTGAAGTTCCTACCAATGAATTACATAAGTATCTCTATCTTTACCTTTGTGTCATTTTCGTTCATCACCATTACCATTTGAGTTTGCCTGACTAAGATTTACAAGATGACCATAGCTTGCTTCAATACTAACAATCTCCGTGGGATCGACCCTTACTCGCGTAAGGTTTATTACTTGGACGACCCAGTGCACTTGCTGGTTAGTTGTGCGAAGTTGTGTAATGCCATGGTATTGAGCCACCAAGTTTTTGGGTTCATGACGGGGATTATGAGAGTTGTGAAAAAGTATTGTTCACAATTTCGCGCACCATCGGCCTTGCACCGCTCATCGCACCGAACCTCATTGTACTAAACTTCCATTGCATTGAAGCTCTATCTTACCTCTTCCTAGTTCTTCTCCGTTGCACACCTTCCGTTAGCCTTGCTCGTGTCGCTCCCTTTCAAACCCTAATATGTGTTTTTCTCTTTGATCCCACCACTAGTAGTTGCTCTTCTGCGTGTGTTGCTGCGTTTCTCTCTTCGATCTCTCCTCAGCTGTGCAGGTAATCCTAATCTCCTTTCTCTTTCATCACTATTTTCTTTCATTCAATTCCATCGCTAAATCTATTTCCTATTCTATGATAAGAACTTGTAACGGTTACAGTTCTTTATTTTGTGTTCTTATAAACTTGTTTGTGAAATCTAGGTTTTTGAATGTATTGACAAGCTAGCACATGCAGGCATTAAGCTATGGTTTTAACTAGTGACAAAATGGAGACAGCAATCAACATTGGGTAATATTCATAATCATGAAGATTCGGTAAACTTTTATGTTAGTTGTCGAGGGTCTAACACAATCCTCTGCTAATAAACTTGTTGCACTGAATGTTTTGTTATTTCAAACTGATATATGCTATGGTGGGTTGAGGGGCAAGATCATGAAATCAAGCCATTGGTTGAGCAAGATATAGAAACCTTGTAGAAAATGTTTCTTGAGATTTCACTTTGGATAAAAAAATCCATGCTTTAATAGGGTAAGAAGCTATCTTTGACTAGTTTCATTTTGGTTGAATTTTTTGGGGTTTAGGTTTTTATTGATGCAATGTTTCTTGTTTTCGTATTTTTGTTGAAGATTGATTGGCTGAACAAATTTCTTGAATAGTCTACCTTGATAAGGTATTTGCATTTTGAATAAGCTTTGACCCTTTTTCATTTTTGCTTTTTACCTTGGTTGTTTGTTTGTCTTACTGTGTTAATTTTTCTATTGTTTAGGCAATTTGCAAGCGAAGAATATTGCAAAGTCCATAATTGCTGAGCAAATTTTCAAATACAAAATTGATTTTTTTGAGTTTGAAACTCTGACACTAGATGTCTGCCTCCAACTTTTCAAGGTTAGTACATCTAGATTCAAGATAAAAGATATAATACTTGATACATTTATGGATAAGAATCTCCTATTTTTGTCCATAAGATACTAAAGATCACCGAATTTTTGTTTCTGTAGAGAAATAAATGTGAAAATTTATTAGTTATAATCTCTTAATATATCATATTATGCATTATGCATATGCATTTCCCTATGAGTTTCTCTTTTTTATTTCACTTATTTGTGGGCAGTTTGTAAATTAGGCTTAGAAAGTATGGTTTCTTTGTTTCCATTATGTTCATGTAATTGATTATGTCTTGGTAACTTATTTGTGATATGGTGTGAGTATTCTAATTCTCTTTGATAAATGTATAATTGGATATTGATATTTTTATAGGAATGAAAGTTTACGTGACTGATGAAAAGGAGTTTATTGGAGTTGATTGGACACTCCAGAGGCAACTTTATCATTTTTAGAAATGAGTTCACCAATTCAATTATTTTGCTTTTGCTTTTTCTCCCTTATTCATCAATTGAATTATTTTCTATTAGTTTTTTTTCTACCTACATCCAACATATTTTCATAAACTTTTATGATATTCTATTTGAGAATTTTAATTTTAATTTTATATCCATTTTTTTTACTTGCAGGAATGAGACACATGAGGTCATCAAATATCTTGAATATTGTGTTCATAGATTACATAACAAAGATCCCAGAGTTCATAACTTGCTGCTTTCTTTATATACAAAGCAGGTTGAGTGATTTGCTTCATGTATATATATCCCTGATGTGGTGGTTAAAAAGGTGTTTCACATTCTTTGTATTATTTGACATTATAATTGCCTGTCCTTTCAGTCACTTCTCATGCATGTAACCAAAAGCTACTCTTTGATAATTTGATTAACTCTTAAAATTAAAAAAATTGATTAACATACTTATATTTGTATTCAATTTGTCTATTCAGGAAGATGATAGTGCACTTTTACGTTTCCTAGAATGCAAGTTTGGGAAGGGACAAATAAATGGTCCTAAATTCTTCTATAATTCTAAGTATGCCTGCACCTTTGCCCTGATGCCTTCTAAATATATTATTCAGGAGGCTATCTGCTCATTATTTGATATTTTAAATGAAAATTTAGCATTAGTCATTTATATTCTTTAGTTCTTTGACTTTATTTAATAATGTTTTAAATACTAATTGAAATAAAAAATATTAGATAACTTTATTTATTAGTGGTACAGGTAAATTGTTCTCATAACTCACTATCATTTTTGCTAAAGCAAGTTGTGCTCGTGTAAAT
>NW_027255767.1:0-5000 GCF_003086295.3 Arachis hypogaea
TCAAGCTTTTCAACAAAACCACAATGAATGAAGAAGGAACTCGTTAGTGCTCACGAAGGGTTGAGATTGAGTTGTTCATCTAAAGGATTCATGGAATGGACGGTCTGCATGCATTGTTGAGGCTTGACGAGGATCCTCCTCCCATTGGCTGCATGCATTTAGGCGTTCAATGATGCATGCATGCATACAAATTCTGCTTCCCCATGAGCGCATTCTTCTAGGCACATGTGACCATCCTCACATAGCTTCTCCTAGCCGTGGCCCCTCCTAGCTTTTGTCTTAATCTTTTTCTCCTACTAAACCAAAACAGCTAGCCTTAGAACATTAATATAGTCGTTGGCAATTTATTTGCAATAATAAAAAATTGTTTTGGTTTGTTTAATAGTTATTTGAATTTTTTTGTGATCAATTGTGTCCCTAAATAAAAAATGCTAAAATTTGGTGAACACCAAACTTATCTTTTATTGAGGGGATGGCTTAACACTGCAAACCGTTCTTCACAATTGATGCATTTAAAAAAAATTTGATGTATGATCCCTTTTTTGTATGGTTTTGAGTCCATGATTGGGAAATGATCTTCTGAACATTGTTACACATGCAGACACCAAACTTAGTGTTTGGTCACATGCTTCATCAAAAGAATTATGCATATGTTCTAAGAATAATCCCTTTTTTTGAAAAATGAACTTGGGTGTGCCTTAAGGTATACCAAACTTAGAAGTTTGACATGTGCTTCAAAACAATGTATGCATTTATCAGGCATGAAAGTTCAAAATCATATTCAGAGGAATCATAGCTTATTAAATGAAAGAGAGGACAAAATCTTAGATCATGGGTTCCTCCCATGAAGCGCTCTTTTATTGTCACTAGCTTGACATTGAACTCCCTTTAGGGTGGTTGATGTTGGTGATGTCTCAACTTGTCACCTCTCACTGTCAGCTTTCTCTGTGTGCCTTGATGCTCAATGTCCATATGCTCAAGAGAAAGTATTTGGTTGACAGTGTAATAATCTTCTGTTACTAGTTGTTGATATACTAATTGTACTTTGTCACCTTTGGAAAATCCCTCAGTTGGAATTTTCTTGTTCTTCCACCCTTTGTGAGCCTTGTTCTTGCTCTTCATCTTTTTCTTTCTTGTTGATCTTTCTTTCTTGTCAGTGACTTGGGTTGTGATACCTTCCTTCTTGTTTATCACCCCTGCTTCCTTTTGAATTCCTTTTTCTCCTTGTACAAGCTTGTTTTTCTGTTCTACTGCCTTGTCGGTTGCTTGCTTGGAAGGAGATCACCACTTGTTTTGCTTGTTTCTTCATTCCTTTGTAATTCTGGAAAGACTTTCAAGATGATGCTCTCTGGTGCACGAAATTGTGATCAATACTTTTCACAAATCAAATAATCCCCGGTAATGAATCCAAAAACTTGGTGTTCAATACCATGGCATAAACACAACTTCACACAACTAACCAGCAAGTGTACTGGGTCGTCCAAGTAATAAACCTTACGCGAGTAAGGGTCGATCCCACAGAGATTGTTGGTATGAAGCAAGCTATGGTCACCTTGTAAATCTTAGTCAGGCAAACTCAAATGGGTATGGTGATAAACACATAAAACATAAAGATAAAGATAGAGATACTTATGTAATTCATTGGTAGGAATTTCAGATAAGCGTATGAAGATGCCTTCCCTTCCGTCTCTCTGCTTTCCTACTGTCTTCATCCAATCCTTCTTCTCCTTTCCATGGCAAGCTTAAGCAAGGGTTTCACCGTTGTCAGTGGCTACCTCCCATCCTCTCAGTGGAAATGTTCAACGCACCCTGTCACGGCACGGCTATCCATCTGTCAGTTCTCGATCAGGCCGGAATAAATCCAGTGATTCTTTTGCGTCTGTCACTAACGCCCCGCCCTCAGGAGTTTGAAGCACGTCACAGTCATTCAATTATTGAATCCTACTCAGAATACCACAGACAAGGTTAGACCTTCCGGATTCTCTTGAATGCCGCCATCAGTTCTAGCCTATACCACGAAGACTCTGATCTCACGGAATGGCTGGCTCGTTTGTCAGGCGAGCACTCGGTTGTCAGGCGATCAACCATGCATCGTGTATCAGGAATCCAAGAGATATTCACCCAATCGAAGGTAGAACGGAGGTGGTTGTCAATCACACGTTCATAGGTGAGAATGATGATGAGTGTCACGGATCATCACATTCATCAAGTTGAAGAACAAGTGATATCTTAGAACAAGAACAAGCGGAATTGAATAGAAGAACAATAGTAATTGCATTAATACTCGAGGTACAACAGAGCTCCACACCTTAATCTATGGTGTGTAGAAACTCCACCATTGAAAATACATAAGAACAGAGTGATCATTGGCTTCGGTCCCAGAGAGGGAACCAGAAGAACCAAGATTCAAATACAAAGTATAATGTCCTACTTATAGATAACTAGTAGCCTAGGGTGTACAGAGATGAGTAACTGACATAAAAATCCACTTCCGGGCCCACTTGGTGTGTGCTTGGGCTGAGCATGAAGCATTTTCGTGTAGAGACTCTCTTGGAGTTAAACGCCAGCTTTTATGCCAATTTGGGCGTTTAACTCCCATTTTGGTGCCAGTTCCGGCGTTTAACGCTGGGATTTCTGAGGGTGACTTTGAACGCCGGTTTGGGCCATCAAATCTTGGGCAAAGTATGGACTATCATATATTGCTGGAAAGCCCAGGATGTCTACTTTCCAACGCGTTGAGAGCGCGCCAATTGGGCTTCTGTAGCTCCAGAAAATCCACTTCGAGTGCAGGGAGGTCAGAATCCAACAGCATCTGCAGTCCTTTTCAGTCTCTGAATCAGATTTTTGTTCAGGTCCCTCAATTTCAGCCAGAAAATACCTGAAATCACAGAAAAACACACAAACTCATAGTAAAGTCCAGAAAAGTGAATTTTAACTAAAAACTAATAAAAATATACTAAAAACTAACTAGATCATACTAAAAACATACTAAAAACAATGCCAAAAAGCGTACAAATTATCCGCTCATCACAACACCAAACTTAAATTGTTGCTTGTCCTCAAGCAACTGAAAATCAAATAAGATAAAAAGAAGAGAATATGCAATGAATTCCAAAAATATCTATGAAGATCAGTATTAATTAGATGAGCGGGGCTTTTAGCTTTTTGCCTCTGAACAGTTTTGGCATCTCACTCTATCCTTTGAAATTCAGAATGGTTGGCTTCTTTAGGAACTCAGAATCCAGATAGGGTTATTGATTCTCCTAGTTAAGTATGATGATTCTTGAACAAGCTACTTATTGAGTCTTGGCCGTGGCCCAAAGCACTCTGTCTTCCAGTATTACCACCGGATACATACATGCCACAGACACATAATTGGGTGAACCTTTTCAGATTGTGACTCAGCTTTGCTAGAGTCCCCAATTAGAGGTGTCCAGGGTTCTTAAGCACACTCTTTTTGCCTTGGATCACAACTTTATTTCTTTTTTTTCTTTCTTTTTCTTTCTTTTTCTCTTCTTTCTTTTTTCGATTTTTTTTCGAAATTTCTTTTTTTTTTCATGCTTTTTCTTGCTTCAAGAATCATTTTTATGATTTTTTCAGATCCTCAGTAACATGTCTCCTTTTTCATCATTCTTTCAAGAGCCAATATTCATGAACCACAAATTCAAAAGACATATGCACTGTTTAAGCATACATTCAGAAGACAAAAGTATGCCACCACATCAAAATAATTAAACTGTTATAAAATTCAAAATTCATGCAATTCTTCTCTTTTTCAATTAAGAACATTTTTCATTTAAGAAAGGTGATGGATTCATAGGACATTCATAACTTTAAGGCATAGACACTAAGACACTAACGATCACAAGACACAAACATGGACAACATAAGCATTAATTTTCGAAAAACAGGAAAATAAAGAACAAGGAATTAAAGAACGGGTCCACCTTAGTGATGGCGGCTCTTTCTTCCTCTTGAAGATCCTATGGAGTGCTTGAGCTCCTCAATATCTCTTCCTTGTCTTTGTTGCTCCTCTCTCATGATTCTTTGATCTTCTCTAATTTCATGAGGATGATGGAGTGTTCTTGATGCTCCACCCTTAGTTGTCCCATGTTGGAACTCAATTCTCCTAGGGAGGTGTTTAGTTGCTCCATAGTTTTGTGGAGGAAAGTGCATCCCTTGAGGTATCTCAGGGATCTCATGATGAGGGTCTTTGTGTCCATCTTTCTTAGTGTGGTTGTCTCATCATGGGTATTCCTCTATGTCACTCACTGATAAGAGTGACATGAGATGAGGGGCTTCTCAGTAGGTTGTCCCCTTATAAGCTCTTGAGCTATCCTCATGACTTCTATTCTTCTCCATATGATGCTATGATCATGATAGGTCTATGGTACTTCGTTTAGTTGTTGATATCCCTCCTCTAGCACGGGTTTGAGGTCAGCTTCTCAATTGAACCAGCTTCCTCTTGAATCTCTCTTCCATTGGGCGCCCTCTTCACATATGACTGTGAGGACTTGGTCCAACCTTTGATCAAAGTTGACCCTTCTAGTGTAAGGGTGTTCATCTCCTTGCATCATGGGCAAGTTGAATGCCAACCTTACATTTTCCGGACTAAAATCCAAGTATTTCCCCCGAACCATAGTAAGAATTCTTTGGATCCGGGTTCACACTTTGATCATGGTTCTTGGTGATCCATGCATTGGCATAGAACTCTTAACCATTAAGATTCCGACTTGTTGAATGGGGTTGGTAAGAACTTCCCAACCTCTTCTTCGGATCTCATGTCAGATCTCCGGATATTCACTCTTTTTGAGTGAAAAAGGAACCTCGGGGATCACCTTCTTCAAGGCCACAACTTCATAGAAGTGGTCTTGATGCACCCTTGAGATGAATCTTCCATCTCCCATGACTCGGAGGTGGAAGCTTTTGCCTTCCCTTTCCTCTTTCTAGAGGTTTCTCCGCCTTGGATGCCATAAATGGTTATGGAAAAACAAAAAGCA
>NW_027255768.1:0-5000 GCF_003086295.3 Arachis hypogaea
TCCTGACAGCTTCTGATGTTCCACCTTCATCTTCTGGCAGGTTAAACATTTTGAGACATAATCAGCTACTTCTTTCTTTAAGCCCGGCCACCAGAACATTTGTTTCAAATCTCGATACATCTTTGTCACTCCAGGATGCATAGAAAATCTACTTTGGTGAGCTTCAGCAAGAATCTTTTGTCGCAATTCTCCAGAGTTAGGCACACAAATTCTTTTCTTGTACCTCCATAGGCCACTACAATCCTATCTCACAACTTCTTCAGCTCTGCAAGCAATGGTGACATCCAGTACAGTGCTATGGAAATTTGTCCGTTTCCAGGTACTAGATCAATGCTGAATTCTATCTCTCGCTGAGGAGGAGACTCAGGTGTGTCATCCAAGAAAACATCAGGAAATTCCTTCGCCATTTGGATTCGTTCTGAAATTAATTCACTATCATTCATGTTAGCTGCTAACAGAACGTACCCCTCACAATCACTCCCACCTAAGGTAACCCTTACAGAATTTAGATATAAGGTGTGAGACAGAAATGGTTTAGTACATAGACTATCAGATGGAATAACAGCAGTTCTTTTAAAATAATCAAGGAAAACATGATACTTAGATAACCAATCTAATCCTAAAATAACTTCTAAACCACATAGAGGCAAACAGATTAGATCGTGTAGAAAAGTCCTATTCCTAATAGCGAATGGTACTTGCAGGCACACTAAACTGGTCAAAGCATTTTGGGATGTAGGTGTATGGACAATCAAGTAAAAATTCAATTTAAAGAAATATAATCCTAACTCGTGAGCAATAGTTAGAGAAATAAAGAATGCGATACACCCAATCATACAGTACAGTTAGAAATCGATTCTTGACATAACACTGACCTTGAATGAAGGCACCGATTGCCCAACATCGTCAATAGTGATAGAAACACTCGTCCTTGTTGTTGGTTCTGACTGGATTTCGAGTAAATCCCTTCAGACAATCCTTGGCAATATGTCCAAGTTCTCCACAAGCACAGCAGTTAGGTGATCCAAACTGGCAAGACCTGTTACTATGCTCTTTTCCACATTGCTTACATGCAGGGTTTATGTAAGCCTGACAGGCTCGTTTACCATTGCCTTGCCTTACTTTACCTCGAGTGATAAATCCAAACTTTATAGTATTGCCAGCGGACTCATCTACCATTCTTTTTCGACAGTTTCTTGCCCGATGTCCTTCCTTATTACAGTAGTAACATAAACCTGTTCTGAACCGGTAAAGCCTACTACCATGATGCTTTCCACAAGTTGGGAATACTACACCACTTTGAGCTTGGTGAGGTTGACTCTCATGTCCTTGTTCAATGTCACGGTTATTGTCACTACCATTATTTCGAGTTAAAAGGCTGACATCTTGGTGGTTTCCATTCCAACACTGGAATTGATCAATGGCTTTAAAGTTGTGACCTTGAGGGGCTAAATTTTTAACAAAGTCTCTTTGTGAATCCTCCCTACACTTGCTCGAGCTATCGCCACCTTCTTTGAACATTCTTCCACTAGTTTACTTTTATTCACTAGTTCAGTAAAATTTCGTATCTCTAGCGAAACAACAGAATTCATCAGTTCTTCTCGGAGTCCTCCTTCAAACTTTAAACACTTCCATTCCTCAAAGTCTTCTGGGTTCCTTGACAAATCTTGGAGAAACGACACAAGTCATCGAAATTACGAGCATACTCACAACAGTCATATCCCCTTGTCAGCTGCATAAGCTCATCTCCTTAGCATCACGCACTGCTCTGGAAATATTTTTGTAAATTCATCTTTAAAATATCCAAGGAATGTCATTTCATTCTTTGTAGCAGTCGCTGTATCCCCTGCCACCAGTACTCAGCTTCTCCCTCGAGCATATAAGTAGCAAACTCCACGTGTTGTCCTTCCGGAATATGTTGCGCTCTCAGTGATCGTTCAATACCTCAAACCATTATCATGTCAGTCACAACGAGTGTACCCTTGAACTTAGGCGGATTAACCTTCAGAAATGTCGCAAGGGTCATAGGTCTTTCAGGATGCCCTAAGTTATTCTCATCATTCCATTATCTTCTCCGTTTCATTCTCTTCCATTCTCACTCCGAGACGTTCAACAGCCCTAGCCACTGCTACATAGCTTCACGCACTACTTCAGCCACGTTGTTCATGGTAGCCATAAACGTTTCCTGTTCCCTCTCGTAGTTAACATTAGGAATTCCTTCCCGTATGCCTCGTCTCTGTGAACCCATTGTAGTCTTGTTCACACCAAACAATCGTTGTTAAGGTGATCAGTCTTAACACTTCAAGTCAAGTGTGAACATTCCCAAAATGAAAACACAAGACAATCATGCAACATATATCACTGGGATATCCTATACCATGAGACACACAACAGAGTATGCAATGAAGCATAGTCAGCCACTCCCCAGGCTCTACTGGGAACGAACTGCTCTGATACCAAATTGTAACGACCAATTTTTAATATGTCTAGATCATACCGAAACTGAGCGCTACCAATTTGTCTTCCTAATTATTATCTATTATTTATCATATGAGCTGATTCGTTGTTAAACGGTAGTTAATTTGCGTGGTGTATTTTTTTTTTAAACATTTGGATTAATAGACAGAATCATTTATAATCAATTCACAAGTAATAATAGATAAAACAGTTATAAACAACCACACAAAAATACTCACAAGTAGTTGACAACATTCGGTGATTCAGCCTTTATTAGCATATAGACTGTTAGTTAGAACACCCTAGATATAGCTAAATAATATCTATATACATATATATATATACAACATCCCAGGTCCTGACCTGTTCAAGAGGTCCCTAAGCTGGCACCTAGGCTGCCTAGACTCTATACTCACCTAGTCCCTCTAAACTACTAAAGCGAGGGAAAGTACGTTCTAGGTCTTCAAAACTCAAGTCAGGTGGAACGTCATCAAAAGATAGAACATCATCTGATACTCCTCTGCACGATCAGACTTTTCCACAGGACGTCTCTCTGGTACCTCATGAAGTAGCCACACAATAGGAATCTCGTACACAGGATTTAGGTTAAAGTGCGCATACGAACGGGGTGCAGACGTTGGCTGGTCTCAAGTATATACATATAATCAGAGAACGATATTCACCCTAGACTCAAAAGACTACTAGAGCAGAATCCTTTTTGCGAACGGTCATCAGCAAACTATGGTAAGGTACTCTTACTTCCATCTGAAGGGGAAAGGGAGAGAGAAGGGGTAAGAACTGGGGAGTTCTTAGTAGGGCGGGTTATTAGTTACGTTCATTTATTTGGGGTCGATTAGTAGACGAGTAACATAATATAGCGAAGCAGTAAACAGAAGATAAAGATGAAAGAGAAAGTAGAGACAAAAAAGCAGAAACAAAAAAAGATACAAGAAAATAAAACACAGAAATAGCATACGAGCAGACAAACATAAAGAAGTAGATCACACACAGAAAGGAATGAACAGAGAATGATGCGCAGACAAGAATGATGCATTTCGCCCTAGCGCAGGCCATGAGCTCATGTGTAGGTTGGCTGCCCGCAATCCCGACATTTATCCGGTACGATAATCCCGATTTCCCGAATACGATTTTCGTTCCTAAATAAATGCCATATAATAATAGCGCTCATTTGAGACAGCCTCTGCTTACTGCAGGAAAATATATATATACTCTGCTCTGCTCTGGGGAAGTGGAAAATGCTGTAGGTAACTTAGTTTCCCTACAGAGCTTGGTTGCATTAAGCAACTAATATATTAAATATAGCTCTGGGTTGCATCAAGCAACTAATATATATATAAATATAGCTCTGGGTTGCATCAAGCAACTAATATATATATAAGTATAGCTCTCGGTTGCATCAAGCAACTAATATATATAAATATCTCTTTATTATATTACTCTTCTCTTTATATCTCTTTACTCTATTCTGGTTTCTCTTTCTCTGTATCTCTTTACTCTGTTTTAATTATTCTGTTTTCTGTATCTCTTTTCTCTTCTCTGATTACTCTTTTCATCTGTATCTGTATTATCTTTTTCTCTTATCTCTTTACTTTACTCTGGTTATTCTGTTTTCTGTGTTTCTCTACTCTGCTCTGATTTCTCTGCTTAACGTATGTATTTAAAGTTTATGTAAATTTCGGTATGAATAGTTCACCTGTCCCAAGTATAGGTTCATTAAGTCTATACTGAAATAGTTTAACTTTTCATATAATACCTAACCCTAGTCGCAACTCAAGGACTAACTATGTTGCCCTAGTTCGTTCACTAATTTCTGTTTGTTTTTCTGTTATTAAAACCTTACAGACTTTTCTTTAGTTTTTATCTTTTCTTCAACTTTTTATCTTTCTTTTATCTTTGCCTCACTAATATGTTCTTACCACTTCCTAAGTGTTTTATGAAGGTAATTATGAGATTCTGTGCTTAAAGTTGTCTTTCTAAAGCTTTTACAGAAAACTGCCTCTTCCGTATTATTTTATTATTTTTATTAAAATATTATTTTTAATTAAATATTATTATTTAATATTTTATTATTATTTATTATTTTATTATTAAATTTTCGAAAATTAACTTTACTTTAACCTTTAACCTTTAAAATTCACTTTTTACCACCCGTAACTTTTAATATTTCTACTTTTACCACCCTAACTTTTAGAAATTACAAAATAACCCCCCAAACACCAAAATATTTACTTCCTTGCCCTTTTATGGATCAAAAAGGTGTTCTTCATTGTTCTTCACCACACTCAAAGTGTTCTTCGTGTTCTTCGTAAATTCTTCAGATTCGTTCTTTGTTTTTACCCGTTTTTCAGTCTTTTCAGCAACCGATTTTTACCAAAATTCAAAATAAATTTCCAGCCACTAAAACCCCATATTTTCTACATGATTTTAACACAAATTGAACCTCAATTTAAGCTCTAGGGTTTCGTTTTCCAGCAGCCACAAGAACACACATTCATAGCTTGAATTTCATCAAATTTCATCAA
>NW_027255769.1:0-5000 GCF_003086295.3 Arachis hypogaea
GCCAACGCCACACAACCAAGCAACAAATGAAGCCATGGAAGAAAAGGAGCTGGCGTTGCCAACTCAAAATGGCGTTGCCAACGCCACACAAGAAAGTTTGGCCAAGCACCAATTTTGGTGCCAACCAGGCTGCCAAACGCCCATTGGCGCACCAACCAGGCTGCCAAACGCCCATTGGCGCACCAACCAGGCTGCCAAACGCCCAATGGCGCACCAACCAGCGTTCTAAACGCCCATTGGCGCACCACTCACGTTGCCAACGCTGGATGGGCGTTGCCAACGCCAAAAACAAGGCAGCCTGAACATGTCCACTTCAATGGAAGATATCTTGCGCTACAGAGATCCAAATTGAGTACTTCCAGTTGCGTTGGAAAGCTAACATTCAGAGCTTTCCAACCATATATAATAGTCCATGGTGGAGCACAAGATTGGAGCCAAACCAGAGTCATCTTTAGGCCCTAAAAACAAGAACATGAAGTGAAATTCAAGAAAGTTAGAGATTGGCCTAGGGGTGTGGGTCGAGCACGTTGCCAACGTGCCACAAGGGGGGCGTGTTTTGCAACAACGCCAGCCCCAAGTCCTTGCCTTGGGAGAGTGATGCTCGAGCACGTTGCCAACTTGGGGTTGAGGGTGCGTTATTCACAACAACTTGGCAACAACTTGGCAGCTTGACCTTACCTTCTTTGAGGAACCATAACTTGAGCTAGGAAAGTCCAATTGAGGTGATTCCAGTGGCATTAGAAAATAGACATCAAGAGCTTTCCAATGATGTATGATAGTCCATATTGAAGCTGAAGGTTGACACTCAAATTTTGGGCTACATTTAGCATGAAAGTAAGGCCAAGAAGAGGAAAAGCAAGTTGTTGGCAACAACTTGGGCTAGCAACGCCCAAGTCTCATACTTCATGCCCAGGAAATTGTCCTGCACGTTGCCAACGTGCATTTGGCCTGGAGTTAGTGCCAATAACGCCCTCAATGGGCCAGAATTGGTGCCAACTTGCTCCACTTCCCCTATTCCTCACAAAGGCCAGAAACTTCATCAATTGAGCCAAGAATTCAACAAAGAGGAAGCCCATCTTGCTAACCCACTTGAGGATCTTTAGGACTAGTATAAATAGAGATTGAGTTTGTACTTTTGGGGACTTTTGGACTTTTACACTTTTACTCTACTTTTTACACTTAGTCATTTTTACACTTTTTAGCACTTGTATTTGAAAACTCTTTTGGTACTTCCGAGAGGAGACCCAGAGAGCTACTCTTGGTTCATCTTGGAACTTCTCTTCTTCATTTTCTTAATCTTCAAGCATTTACCTCTTCTTCTTCATCTTTCTTTGCAATTTAGTTTAACTTTGATCGATGGCAATTGTTGTTGAAATTGGAGCTATGATTCACTAAACCCCTTTCATTAGGGGGAGGAGCTCTGTTGGTTGGAATGAATTGGTGAACCCATCTTCTCTTTCTCAATTTTAGTGGTTGATCTAAAGAGGGAACTCTTGTTCTTCAAAGATTCAACCACCATCGAGAGAGGGGTTAATCTATATGAATTATGTGGTGAATTTGATGAATGAGCCACATAATTCAGTTTAGAGTTCATCCTCTCATGATTTCCTCAATCAACATACCTTGGTTAGTATGTGAGATGTAACTCTCCTTGGTTGAGATTTTGGAAATTGTGTGGCTGGATTAAAATTAATCTTCATCTCTTCTCATGAACAATTAGATCACGAGAGTGGCAATTGGCTATGTTGAGAGAGATTGAATCACCAAGAGATTGGGATTCAATCACCCATTTGCCATGGATCTATACCCATGATTGAGAAGGATTTGACTAACATCAATTCATGAAAACTAACATCTCTAATCCCTAATGATCCTCTCTATCATTAACTCTCATTTCTCTTGCTCTAGCTATTTGATTACCCAATTCCCAATCCCTTTCTACATTCTGTCTATTTACTACTCTTGTTATTTACATTCTGTTCATCTACTTCTTGCCATTTACCTTTGATGTTATTTAAGTTTCTTGCAATTTAAGTTTCCGTCATTTACTTGCACTTCATTTCTTTATTCTAGTTCTTTACATTCTTTGCCATTTAAATTCTTGCAATTATGTTTAAAAATCAAAATGCTCATGAAATCAAAACTATGTTTGCTTGACTAAATCTACCATTTAACTAAAGTTGCTTAATCTACCAATCCTCGTGGGATCGACCTCACTCTTAGTGAGTCTTACTACTTGATACGACCCGGTATACTTGCCGGTTGTACGTGAAACTTAATTTTTACGTATCAAGGATCACTAAAGAGAATGAACTGCAGGAACTTCACCCTCAATCAGAATGGATCTGCACTAACCCTGGGGTTCAGATCTGGAAGAGTATTGGCGGCTGCTCAAACCAGCGTCAATCACATATAGCCTGCCATAGAAGAAATCATTCACAATTGAAGAAGACAGTAAAACCAGAGTTAATCCAGAAGGACAAAGCATCTCCAAGCCTTAACCACCTTCTTATTCTTCTAATCAAACCTTGTAATTCCATCTTTATTCCTTTTATGCTTTTAACCAAATCCAACAAATCTACTACTCACCTGACTAAGATCTGCAAGATAACCATAGCTTGCTTCAAGCCACAATCCTTGTGGGATCGACCCTGACTCGCTCAAGTATTACTTGGACGACCCAGTGCACTTGCAGGTTTAGTTGTACGAAGTGTGAGGATTCATGCACCACTGATGCATTATCTAGAAGGTATTCCTTAATCAAAACCCTTACTTCTAAGATGTTAGGTTTTGAGTGTATAAAGGAATTGTATGCAACCGATTATGATTTTGCCTCTATTTATGCTGCATGTGAACATGGTGCACATAACAAATTCTATAAGCATGATGGTTTTCTTTTACGGTGTAATAGGATTTGTGTACCTACTTGTTCTAGAATCACAAAGTGGGTGGTTTGATGGGTCATTTTGGTGTGCATAAGACTTTGGATATTTTATCTGAGCTTTTTTACTGGCCCCACATGTGTAAAGATGTTGAAAAGGTTTGTGCTAAATGCATTGCATGTAAACAAGCTAAATCTAAGTCATTACCACATGGCTTGTATACTCCTTTACCTATTCCTGTGCCTCCATGGGTTGATATTTCTATCGATTTTGTTCTTGGTTTTCCTAGAACTAGGAGAGGTCGAGATAGCATTTTTGTTGATATCTCATTGCTTGTCAGAAAACTGATGATGCCACAAATATTGCTGACCTATTCTTTAGAGAAGTTGTGCGCTTACATAGTGTTCCCCAAACTATTGTCTCTGATCGTGAAGTCAAATTCTTAAGTCACTTTTGGAAAGTTTTGTGCAGTAAGTTGGTTAACAAAATTGTTATACTCAACTACTTGTCACCCTCAAACTGATGGTCAAACTGAAGTGGTAAATAGGACATTGGGAACCTTATTGTGTGCTATTGGTAAGAATTTAAAAACCTGGGAAAATTGTTTACCTTTTATTGAGTTTTCTTATAACAGAACACTCTATTCTTCCACTGGTTTTTTGCCCTTTGAACTTGTCTATGGTTTTAATTGTCTAACTGTCTTGGATTTAATGCCTTTACCTTTGAGTGATCTTGTTAGCTTAGATAGAGGAAGCAAGGCTGAGAAGGTTAAAGCAATACATGCAAAGGCTCATGACCTAATTGAGAGGAAGAACAAAGCCACGACTGAAAGGATTAACAAGAGCCGAAAGCATGTAGTCTTCAAACTAGGAGATTGGGTTTGGGTACATTTGAGGAAGGAGAGATTTCCTACTCAAAAGAAGTATAAACTTGATGCTAGAGGGGATGGCCCGTTCTAAGTGCTTGAAAAGATCAATGGTAACACCTACAAGATTGATCTACCAGGTGAGTATAATGTCTCTGCTACCTTCAATGTTTCTGATCTCTCCCCTTTTGATATGGATATAGATTCGAGGACGAATATTTTTTAGAAAAGAGGGAATGATACATGCTCGGAAAGACAACTGGGGTATTCTAACGCAAAAGGGTGGAATGGGAATTTCACACTTCTAGAAGGCCCCTGATGCCAGGGCATCTTGGCCAGTTTCACTGACCTTTTCTTTACTATTTTAGGATAGTTTCATGCATTTTCTTAGTAAATAGGCAAGTTTTGGATGAAAATACACTCATACCTTGATTCAAGCAATTATTGTGAATTTTACATAATTTCATGAGGATTATGCAAGAATTAAATGACAAATTGGATAATGCAGGATCTCATAACTTGGAATAGAGCTTTGACGCACTTTATTTGCTTGAATTCAGGACATAGGAAGCAAGGAAGAGCCACGTTAGTAGCCACGTTAATCTAGTTAACGTGACCACTAACGTGGAATGGGAAGAAGCTTGTAGCGTTAATGAGAAAAGTGATCGCCAATAACACCTTCGAAGCCATCATAGCCCACGTTAATTGCCACGTTAACTACATTAACGTGGTAGTTAACGTGGAGGAAAAGGGAGCTCCAGTGTTAGTGGTAAAGGTGAATGCCACTAACGCTCTAAATTGGCACAATTGGCCATGTTAAGAGTCACGTTAACTTAGTTAATGTGAACTCTAACGTGGAGGAAGAAGAAAGTGCCAACGTTAGTGATACTCATCTTTGTCACTAACGTTGGACTAAGCCAACATTGTCCACGTTAGTGGTCACGTTAAGACCACTAACATGAAGAGTGACGTGGAGCCAAGCATGATAAGCCAACGTTAGTGACACTCACCTTTGTCACTAACGTTGGAGATGGCTATCACTACCACGTTAGTAGTCACGTTAATCCAATTAACGTGAACTCTAACGTGGGAAGAAGGGGCGTTTGAAGCGTTAGTGACAAAGGTAAGTGTCACTAACGCTCTCGAAGCTTAGGCATGCCCACGTTAAAAGCCACATTAGTTACACTAATGTGGACTCTAACGTGGGGAAAGGGGGCACAAGGCAACGTTATTGGAAAAGGTGATTCCCAATA
>NW_027255770.1:0-4726 GCF_003086295.3 Arachis hypogaea
TTAACTATTCATGCATGCTTCCGATATAAGCCCATGAAAAAATTTAGAAACATAAAATCATTAGACGTCAATTATTCCAGCATGAAAGTTTTGCCGTGTTAATTACGTTGAGTTTTTCCACACAAAAATACATGAAAAGGCCAATTTTTCGTACGGATATGCAGAAAACTTCTCAATTTTCAGGAGAACATTGGTGTAGAAAATTTGGATTAACACATGGGAACTCTTATAACTGGACATCAAAATCATAACTTTGACAAAATAACCACTCTTCCAGAGACAATTCCACTGTCAACTATCCAAGATTTGAACAAACTGAATCGACAATAAACTTGTGGCTCATACATATTAATTTAATTCAATTTATATATACATATACAGAATGATAGAGGCGCTGCCCTATCTACCAATCTTTGAGCAGGTCATTGGCAACGTCCTTGTAGCTAACTTTCTTTTTCTTAGTGATTGTAGGTTCAGCAGCATTGGTGCTACTGCTTTCTGCTGCTGCAGCTGGCCTCTCTTCTTTTAGATCACAATGCTTAGTGTCCTCAACTTTCTTGGCGGTAGCAAGGCCGGGAATCTTGTCAAATAACATGGGATCAGCCCGATTTTCAATCTCATTAGCCAATTCACTGTTTTGGTCATTGGTCCTATCTGCCATTTTTATTTCTGGAACATACATTCTTTCACTCTCACTACTATTCCTCAAATCATGCACTGCCCTGTTTGGTTCAGAACTTTCTTCTGTTTCGGCAACTTGGACATTGGCCTGTTGCTCGACCTCCTGAGGTTCCAAATGTCTATTGTAAATATCAAAACTTGCTTCTCCGGTGTCATTCTCCTGCTCTTCTGGTTCATTGTCATGAGAATCACTTTTGTCTGATTCATATTCGCTTATTTTCGCACGCTTTCTCACAGTGCGTGGCCGTGCTCTTTGGGCTTTGTTGCCAGCCATCTTAACATTTTTAACACCTCTCCCTGCAGGTCTTCCTCTCTTCCTTGGGCCAACATTCTCATGGGACACCGTGGCCAAACTGTGTTCATGAGCAGCTTTTGCACTTCTCTGTCTATTTTCCTTTTCAGAGGGTACATTCTGGTCTTGTACATTGTCTCCACCAAAGTGAGACTCTAAGGTGTCATTTTCACTAAAACAGAGAGTAAGGAACCATCACATAAAAGGAAAAGGTACATTGGAACACTAGTGCAAATTAACCATAAGGCCATCGCTACTTTACCTAAACCAAAAATTGAATTTTACATTTTTAGGTTGTATATCATTTCAAATATCAAGGGCAACCATCATCAGTGTTGTTAGTAGAGACAGAGAATTATAATGAGGAGAAAACAGGCTACAAAATTTACTAAACATAAGCATATCAGACAAAACCTTAACAAAACTTATCTCCAACAAATTCTAACGAAAGGAGATGTCATTAGCTGTCAACAGATTAGTTCATCTCAAGCTAAGACGATTATCAAACATGGTTTCATACTAACAAAATATACTTTACCCGCCAGAATTTTCAAAATAATGGTGTAGAAGTTTGAAAAACTTTTCAAGTTACTATATTGTCAATTTTTCAAGTTTATTCCATTCCCTACAGGTGATGTCCTTTGCTGCTATGCAATGCTTTGTCTCGGATTAGCTCTGGACCTTTCTACGCTGTTTCCTTATATATTCTTGACAAAGTTAGCCCTAGCATACTCCACAACAGTAATGTGTATCAAACCTTCGGATTACTCCTATTATGTAATAATGTAATATATATGAGGTCCTAAGTTTAAACGTCAAACGTCATTGCCGTCAATGGACTGAAAAATTTATGCTCCTACAGCATGTTAACTTTTTCATTATGCAGTACACTTCCTGCCCTTAATGGTGCAAATACTCCACAAAAAAGAATTCAATAAGTTGACAACTTACAGCACTTGTGCAGGTATATCAAACATTAAAGGCAAATGGATCCACATAACTGACCCATTTTCAGATGTTGACTCTGCTATTACAGAGGGCCTCAAGCTGTAACTTTCTTCTGGTAATCTTTTGTTATTGTCCAGACAATCTTCAAACCAATGGGATTTTATTATATGCAACCTCTTGCTCTGGAGAAACCTCCTATCCACTGAAGTAAAACTGCAGAGTTGTAGTCCCCCAACAAAAAGGAAAAGGAGAAAGAATTTGAGAGCATGGAGGTTTGGGAATTCTAAGAATATCAATAACAACATACAGTTTTATCATTCATATGGACTGTGAAGCAGAGGTGGAATAAATTGTATGATAAACAGGCAACTAGTATGAGAAGTAGCACAAAGAAAATACATATGAAAGAATTGAAACAGAAGTTAACCATAAGTAAGCTGTAATTTACAAAGCACACTATAAAGGAATCGTGGATACACTTTGCAGCAAGTTTCGAATAGATGGATCACTTACCATCTCTGTAGCTCATCAAATTCGGCATCATATCCTGGAACTGACAAGACAACTAAATGGGTTGCACAAGTAAGTTTATCAGTAACTCTACCACCGCCCATGAGAACTTCAACCTTGAATCTTCTCAAAGCAAGTTGCAATAGAACTTCCCATTCCCCTTTCCTGAATAAAAATGTTGAATGACCAGAGACCTACTAAGCAAACTTGGTGAAAATGGAGCATCCAATGAAAATGTTTATTAGTTGATTTCACATTGCTAGATCTTACACTGATGGTATTGCAGTGTGGAAATATATGGAGCATCCAATAAAGACAGACCACTCATCCTTTGGGCAGTATTTTTTGCTGTAATGATCAATAGTACTGATATCTTCTGACCTATTAATAGTGTTTAAGAGCTGCAAAAGATTCAAACAAGTCTAATCTATTTACTAAGACATCACATAGGTTGACATGATCAAATATTGAGGAGCTTCTTGTTTTAATGAAAACAATGCATTTTATGGCATGAGAACCACCATTTTGTGGCTCCCCAAAAGGTTCAGTTTCTGAAAAAAGTGACCCCAAAAAAAAAAAAAATAAAGAAATGACATAATGATCCCCAAAGATTAATTCAATCTAACAAAAATGCATCAAATACGGAAGACATACTCTAAAAAAGAAAAAGCTCGAGAGATCAGATTTTGACACAATTTTTTGAAAGGAATGCTTAGAAAAATGTGATCTTTCCATTTTCAAATTTGGCGATTTTACAATAAGCAGATCTTTTTGGCGATTCTTTTGGAGGCCAAAATAGTGGTTTACTAAAAAGAAAGAGGGAGAACGAAAAAATGCAACAGGCACAAGATGATAAAATCAAGGGGGAAGATGAATTGACTTAAGTTAAAAGTATACGCCCATTTTGACAGATATAGCGGTTCCTCATTCGTACTTCATACAGGATTTTTCCTTATACAAATTTTAATAGATTATAGTATATAACTTATGCAATAGTAATAAGACTTATACTATCAAACTTTAGACCATAAACTATGAAGTCTTATGCTTTACAAAATTCCAGGACCAGACAGTCTACTTGTGCTTCTGTGCTACGTTCCACACATGACAAATGACACAGTTTTGTCAGAATTTTTCAAGAAATAAACAAACTAATAGCTAATGAAATCATATACCTGTTTGAACTCTCCAAGATCAATATACATGTAGTAAGAGTCAGAGAACTCGTCAATTTCTTCTTGTAACTTCTTCCTTGTTACTTCAGATAGGAAGAGGAAGTACCTTTTATAGGAAATATTTAAGGCAACGTATCATCAGAAGAGCTTAAATGGATGTAAAGAAGTTCATATTCAGTCATGAAACTCACTTTGGCTGTAAGGGGATAAGCTTCTTTTGTGAGCAGCAATCTAATATCCAACTGTAGTGAATGATATCACCATGACGTTTTGCAGCTTCAAATTTAAACCCTGCAGATAACTGCATTAGGTATTTGATTCAGCCAATAAAAAATACTCTTAATGGGGCCGTGCACATGCGTGCACGCAAGCGCACACACCACACACGCAGAGAGAGAGAGAGAGAGAGAACCCTTGCTCTCTGCCGCCACACGATGAGTGACAGAGTTATTTAAGTTCATCGAGAAAACTCCCCCATTCTCAGCAATCATTTTGTGCAAGCTCTCAAGAGAATGAGATGGAGGCACATTAACGAAGTCTGAACATGTCAAGGGAAATGAAAGACCATTTTTTATGTATTTCCAAATCAGTCAGGATGATTGAAATAATGAATAATTCCTCTTATTATGTTGCACTGTCAAATATCTTTTAAAAATTATGAAGAAATGGGAGTAAACAACATAACATATTTTTGCAATGGAAAGAACTAGTTTCCTGTTTCCTCTGTAAAATGCACCTATTTACTAACAAATGTACAATGAAATCTGTGGGGATAGCCATTTCAGCAATTGTTTTCTTTGACCAGCATCTTTCAATGAGCGCAGAATTCTGAAAATGTAAATCAACAGATGGAAGCAGATGCAACTCAAGATAAAACATATGAAGATATAAACAGAAAGGATACTTCAAAAGAAACATATACAGATAGAAGAATTATTAGTAGTCAGTTATCAGGACAAACGACAGCTGGCTAGCAAGACTGTAGGATACAAAACATCATATTTGAAAATATATGAGAGTCTCCCTTGATACTGGAAACATCAGTCTGAGTTAAATGAGAAGGAACAATGGACATGTTTTCTTTTCTCCCCTTATGGAGGACCTTATACGATTTGATTTG
>NW_027255771.1:0-4651 GCF_003086295.3 Arachis hypogaea
TGGATTCCTGAATTGCACGATCGCATGGTTGATCGGCCTACAAACGAGTGCTCCCTGAGTACAAACAGCAACCATTCCGTGAGATCAGGAGTTTCGTGTATAGCGAGAACTGAGGCGCATCAAGAGAATCCGAAGGTCAACCTTGTCTGTGGATTCTGAGTAGGATCAATGACTGAATGACTGTACATGCTCAAACCTAGGCGCAAGGACAGACGCAAAAGAATCACTGGATTCTATTCCGGCCTGATTGAGAACCGACAGATAATCGCATGCGCATTCACTCATGGAGAAACACAACATAAACGCTTAACGCATGAAAGTAGGAAGGATGAAAAGTAGGAAAAGAGAGACGGAAGGAAGCATTCATGCGCTTATCTAAGTCCTAATGAATACATAAGTATCACTATCTTTACCTTTGTGTTATTTTCGTTCATCACCATATACATTTGGTTTGCCTGACTAAGATTTACAAGATGACCATAGCTTGCTTCAATACTAACAATCTCCGTGGGATCGACCCTTACTCGCATAAGGTTTATTACTTGGACGACCCAGTGCACTTGCTGGTTAGTTGTGTGAAGTTGTGTAATGCCATGGTATTGAGCTACCACGTTCTTGGAGCCATTACCGGGATTATGAGAGTTGTGAAAAAGTATTGTTCACAATTTCGCGCACCAAGTTTTTGGCGCCGTGCGGGATTGTTCTAGTTTTGAGCAAGCTTTGGTAACATCAGTGCCAAGATCCGGCAACAACATCAAGTTTTGGTGTTATTGCCAGGTATTGTTCTAGTTTGGACAACTGACGGTTCATCTTGTTGCTTAGATTAGGTATTTATTTTTTTCGAAATTCTTGAAGATGAGTTCTAGAGTTTCATGATGATTTGTTGAAATCTGGCTGGCTGAGAAGCCATGTCTAATCTCATTGGACCGAGGTTTCAACTTATCACCACAAGAGCTTGTTGATTTCTTATCAATCTTGCTTTTGGAGCAGTGATCTGCTAAGGCTTGGCTGGCCTCTGGCCATGTCTAGTGTTTTGGACCGAAGCTTTCTTTGAAAGCTTGGCTGGCTGTAAAGCCATGTCTAATTCCTGGACCGGAGTCTTAGACTAGCATTGCACTGATTCCTGGAATTCTCATTAAGAATTTTGATACTTTTTCCACTTAATTTTCGAAAAACACAAAAAAATTTTTTACAAAATCATAAAATCCAAAAATATTTCTTGTTTGAGTATAGTGTCTCATCATAAGTTTGGTGTCTATTGCATGCATGTGTCTAAGTGATCTTCAAGATGTTCTTGATGATTTACTTGCTCTGATCTTTGAATTCAATTGACTTGATTGTTTTGTGTGTCTCATATTCATTTTCATTTTGTTAGTGTCAGTAGTATACAAACTGCTAAGTTTGGTGTCTTGCATGCATTGTTATTTGATTCTTGTTGTATTTTGGTTTGTCCTTATTATTAAAAATCCAAAAATATTTTTAAATAGTGTCTTTTCAAGTCAATAATACGGAGAATTGAAGATTCAGAACATACAGCAGAGGAACTGCACAGAAAAAGCTGGGCGTTCAAAACGCCCAGTGAAGAAGGACAGACTGGCGTTTAAACGCCAGCCAGGGTACCTGGTTGGGCGTTTAACGCCCAAAAGGGTAGCATTTTGGGCGTTAAACGCCAGAATGGATACCATTCTGGGCGTTTAACGCCAGGATGGCTAGAAGGGAAGATTTTGTTTTCAAATCAAATTTTTTTTCAAGTTTTCAAAATCTTTTCAAAATCAAATCTTTTTCAAATCAATTTTTCAATCAAATCTTTTTCAAATTCAATTCCTTTCCATTTTTAAAGATACTTACTATCAATTAATGATTTGATTCAACATTTCAAGTATGTTACCTTTTCTGTTGAGAAAGGTTTAATGTCTGAATCATATCTTTTCTTGTTAGTCAAGTTTTTAATTTTCAAATCAAATCTTTTTTAAAATGTTTTTCAAATCATATCTTCTCAATCACATTTTTTTTAAAATCAATCATATCTTCTTAACCACATCTTTTTCAAAATAGTTTTCAATCAAATCCTTTTGATTTCTAATTTCAAAATCTTTTTCAAAAATCACTTGATTTCTTTTCCATTTTCATTTTCGAAAATTAAGTAATGTTTTTCAAAAATGTTTTCAAAATTTTCACTTAATTTTCGAAAATTACTTCCCTCCTTCTCACATCCTTCTATTTATGGACTAACACTATCCCTTAATGCAAAATTCGAACTCCATTCTCTTTGTTAAGTTCGAATTTTCCACTTCTGTCTTCTACTCTTCTTTTCCTCTGACACCTAAAGGAATCTCTATATGTGACATAGAGGATTCCACATTTTCTTGTTCTCTTCTCTTTCTTATGAGCAGGAGCAAAGACAAAGGCATTCTTGTTGAGGCTGATCCTGAACCTGAAAGGACCTTGAAGAGAAAGCTAAGAGAAGCCAAAGCACAACTCTCTTTAGAGCACCTGAACGAATTCTTCAAGGAAGAAGAACTCATGGCAGCCGAAAACAACAACAATGCCAACAATGCAAGGAAGGTGCTGGGTGACTTTACTGCACCTACTCCCGATTTCTATGGGAGAAGCATCTCTATCCCTGCCATTGGAGCAAACAACTTTGAGCTTAAGCCTCAATTAGTTTCTCTAATGCAACAGAATTGCAAGTTCCATGGACTTCCACTGGAAGATCCTCATCAGTTTTTAGCTGAGTTCTTGCAAATCTGTGACACTGTTAAGACTAATGGGGTTGACCCTGAGGTCTACAGACTAATGCTATTCCCTTTTGCTGTAAGAGACAGAGCTAGAACATGGTTGGACTCTCAACCTAAAGAAAGCCTGGACTCTTGGGAAAAGCTAGTCAATGCCTTCTTGGCAAAGTTCTTTCCACCTCAAAAATTGAGTAAGCTTAGAGTGGAAGTCCAAACCTTCAGACAGAAGGAAGGAGAATCCCTCTATGAGGCTTGGGAAAGATACAAACAATTGATCAGAAAGTGTCCCACTGATATGCTTTCTGAATGGAGCATCATAGGTATTTTCTATGATGGTCTCTCTGAACTATCCAAGATGTCTTTGGATAGCTCTTCTGGAGGATCTCTTCATCTGAAGAAGACGCCTACTGAAGCTCAAGAACTGATTGAAATGGTTGCAAATAACCAATTTATGTACACTTCTGAAAGAAATCCTGTGAACAATGGGACTAGTCAGAAGAAAGGAGTTCTTGAGATTGACACTCTGAATGCCATATTGGCTCAGAACAAAATATTGACTCAACAAGTCAATATGATTTCTCAAAGTCTGTCTGGAATGCAAAATGCACCAAGCGGTACTAAAGAGGCTTCATCTGAGGAAGAAGCCTATGATCCTGAGAACCCTTCAATGGAAGAGGTGAATTACATAGGAGAACCCTATGGAAACACCTACAATCCTTCATGGAGGAATCATCCAAATCTTTCATGGAAGGATCAACAGAGACCTCAACAAGGTTTCAACAACAATAATGGTGGAAGAAACAGGTTTAGCAATAGCAAGCCTTTTCCATCATCTTCTCAGCAACAGACAGAGAGTTCTAAGCAGAATACCTCTGACTTAGCAACCATGGTCTCTGATCTAATCAAAACCACTCAAGTTTCATGACTGAAACAAGGTCTTCCATTAGAAATTTGGAAGGACAAGTGGGTCAGCTGAGCAAGAAAATTACTGAACTCCCTCCAAGTACTCTCCCAAGCAATACAGAAGAAAATCCAAAAGGAGAGTGCAAAGCCATCAACTTGGCCGAATCCTGGGAGGGAGAAGAGGCAGTGAACGCCACTGAGGAAGGCCTCACTGGGCATCCACTGGCCTCCAATGAGTTCCCCAATGAGGAACCATGGGAATCTGAGGCTCAAACTGAGACCATAGAGATTCCATTGGACTTACTTCTGCCATTCATGAGCTCTGATGAATATTCTTCCTCTGAAGAGGATGAGTATGTCACTGAGGAGCAAGTTGCTAAATACCTTGGAGTAATCATGAAGCTAAATGACAAGTTATTTGGAAATGAGATTTGGGAGGATGAATCCCCTTTGCTCACCAAAGAACTGAATGACTTGTCTAGGCAGAAACTACCTCAAAAGAGGCAAGATCCTGGGAAGTTTTCTATACCTTGTACCATAGGCACCATGACCTTCAAGAAGGCCTTGTGTGACTTAGGGTCAAGTGTAAACCTCATGCCCCTCTCTGTAATGGAGAAATTAGGGATCTTAGAGGTGCAAGCTGCAAAAATCTCACTAGAGATGGCAGACAACTCAAGAAAACAAGCCTATGGACTTGTAGAGGATGTTCTGGTCAAAGTTGAAGACCATTACATCCCTACTGATTTCATAGTCCTAGAGACTGGGAAGTGCATGGATGAATCCATCATCCTTGGCAGACCCTTCCTAGCCACAGCAAAGGCTATGATTGATGTTGATAGAGGAGAGTTGATCATTCAAGTGAATGAAGAATCCTTGGTGTTTAAGGCCCAAGGATATCCCTCTGTCATCATGGAGAGGAAGCATGAAGAGCTTCTCTCAAAACAGAGCCAAACAGAGCCCCCACAGTCAAACTCTAAGTTTGGTGTTGGGAGGCCACAACCAAACTCTAAGTT
>NW_027255773.1:0-4464 GCF_003086295.3 Arachis hypogaea
AAGGTGTGCCAACGCCAGTGGCCAAGTTGGCCCACCCTGGCCGAATGAAGCTCCAAAAATGCTTTGATGATGGTGCAAACTTCATATTTCCAAGTTTGGCGCCACATCTCCCGCAGCAACTTCCTCCAATTGCAGCACCTTGCACCAAACTTGAGAATTCCAAGTTTGCACCACCTAGCCAGTAGTGAATCCTCCAAACTTGAGCTTCTCAAGTTTGGCGCCACCTAGGGCTGAATAGAATCCTTCCCGGGTGGTCTGAAATCCCTTTTGATTGCACCTGTTCTTGTTTTAAAACACTTAGCATGATCAAAATACACTTAAAAGAAGGAAAACGATAAGAAATTAAAATAAACTAAATAAATTCAAAACAAATAGCAAATCTAAGGATACGGATGACTGTGTTGCCTCCAAACAAGCGCTTTCTTTACGTCACTAGCTTGACGGTTTGATTTTTTGTTAACGCGGCAGTTGATCTTAGCTTCAACCTCCCCTCTCACTGTGAATTTCTCTCGTGTCCCTGAAGTACATAGCTCAAATGCTCAAGAGAAGATTTTTTACTATATAAGTTACACTGATTATGAGTCACACTACCTTCATCCCTGGGGAGAAACCTTCAATGGAGATCTTTTGTTTCTCCATTCTTAGGCACTTTCTTCTCGAGAGCCTCCTCCTTTCTTGATACTGCATTCCCAACACCAAAATTACAATGGATGTCAGGAAAAATTTGTTGATTATCACCAAAGAGGCTGAGCTATAGATCTTGTGTGCATCATCAGGGAGTTCTTGAAGGTTTGGATTAATAAGCTCAGTCTGCATGCACCTCTCCTTTTCACCTAATGTATGCATATTTTTGAAGACATGAAAGACCAGTTTCTCATCATGCACTCTAAGCACTAATTCACTCTCTTCATATCAATTAGAGCACTCCAGTAGTTATGAATGGTCTTTCTAGGGATTATAGAGGGATTTTCATCCTCCCCCATTAGTGTGCTGAATTAGGATTTCACATAGCTCAATCGACAAGTGCATCGGGTCATCCAAGTAATACCTCAGGTGAGTGAGGGGATCCCACAAGAATTTTCAGACAGAGTAAGCAATGGTTGTCTGGTTGGACTTAGTCAGGCAAATCAAAAAAAGGGCTTGGTGAGTTGTAATTCACATAAACAATAAATAAGAAAATAAAGAAAGTAGATAAACAGTTGGTGTGAAATTAATAAGAGAAAGCAGTTAAGGTCTCGGAGATGTTTACTTTTTCGGATAAAATGTCTTACCAATATTTTAACAATGAATGATTCATTTTATGGCAAACTTTAAATGTATAAACCCTAATCTCTTAGTGATTTAGCCTCCTCTAATTTACGTTTAGCCGCCACTCTCGTGGTCACTTAATTCTAATTAGAGGATGAAGTTCAGAAAACTAGTTTAGTGCCATGAAAACCCTAATTACCCAAGACTAACAGGATTATATGACACATTATTCAAATTAGTTCATGCAATTAGCGATTTAAGAGGAATTTTTTTTAAGTTGTAGTTCAAGCGAGATAACTCTCTCGAGAATTACAAGAACTCATGTAGAAAAGGGTCATACTCTCGTTCCACCCAATTCATAAGATTAAGAACGAAGACAATCCTTAGAATTGAATCAAACATAATTTAAAATAGAAGAATAATAGTTCTAATCCATAGAAATAAAACAAAACTCCTAACCTTAACTAGGAGGTTTAGTTACTCATGACTTACAGAGAAACTAGGATTTTGAAAATGTGCAGAAGGAAGAAGATCCCAAATACAAGTGATCTTTTCCCTTTTATACTAACCTAATTTGATTTGAAGCTAAAATAAAATATTCAATTCTAAATCTAAAAAATTTTGTTTGTAATTAAAATTTACAAAAAGAAAATAAAATATGACTAATATGTGCTAAATCCACTTGAGAGGCCCACATGAGTGTGAATTTGAACAATTGCTGGCGTTTAATGCCAGATTGGAGGTTAAACGCCCAAGGGAGAATGATGGCGTGCTAGTCTTGATCCCTTGCTAGCGCTAAATGCTAGCTTGGGCGTTTAGCGCCCAGGGAGGGTGCTACATGCTTTCTTCATTTTTGCTCCAAATTCTGCCAAATTGCTCCGAAATTCACCTAAAATCATAAAAATACCAAAACAACTCAAAGTAGCATCCAAAAGAAATTTTCGCACTAAAATTAAGTAAAACTAAATAAAATCTAACTAAAAACAACTAGAAAATGCTAGGAAAAGGGTATAAGATGATCACGCATCACCCATGTCAAGAATCACAAAATCTGTTGGGAGAAAGAACTTCTCCACTTTGACCAAGACATTCTCCACGATTCTATGTGCATATTTCAGAGATTTGTCTGCCATTTGTAATGCTATCCTTGTTGGTTGTGCCTCTTTGATTTGCAACTTCTTTATCACAAACAAGGGCATCAAATTGATGCTTGCTCCTAGATCACACAAGGCTTTTTCAAAGGTTGTGCTTCCATAGTACATGGTATTTGAAAGCTTCCTGGATCTTGCATCTTTGTTGGTAATATGCTCTGAATGATGGCACTATATTCCTTGGTCATGACCACTATCTCATCTCCCTTCAAATTTCTTCTTGGATAGCAACTCCTTCATGAACTTAACACAGAGAGGCATTGCTCCAAACCTCAGCAAAAAGAATACTAATTTGTAACTTTTTGAATATTTTTAAGAACTTTGAAAACTGCTTGTCCTTGGTCTCCTTTTGAAGTCTCTGAGGATATGGCATCTTTGGCTTGTACTTAGGTGCTTTAGGCTTCAATGGATATTGCTCAAGATCAACCAGAAAAGGGATTATCAGGTAGGGGTGGCAAAACGGGTTGAACCCGTCGGGCCGACCCACTAAACCCGCTAAAAAATGTGGGTTGGGCTAGGATTTGGAGCCCACTAAATTAAAAAAATCCGCTGAACCCGCACCGCCAAATTAGCGGGTTTTGGCGGGGCGGGGCGGGGCGGGCCAGTTCGTCGGGCCAAAATTTTTTATTTTTCTTTTTTTATTAAATAAAAGAGTGATTATTATTATAAAATTAATAATTATAGAATTTTTTAACACTTTTTTTGTTTTTGTTTTTATTTTTCTTTTAGTTATTAACTTTATTTATTTATTTTACAATTTCGTATATTTACTCAAATTATGTGATTTATTTTTTAAAATAAAGATAACACTATTGACAAATATTATTTTGAACAATTTTATTGAAGTTAAAAATTAAAAAAAGATAGTGAAAAAATAATATTATAATTTGACTATTTTTTATTTGTATTTAATTTTTAATTATTATTTTTTTGTTAATTTTAATGAATTTTATTTTTCAAAAAAATAAAAAAAGTCAAGCGGGCTAGCCCGCTGACCCGTCAATCCGCTATAAAGGGGGGCGGTCTAGCATTTTGAACCCATCTTAGTTGGCGGAGCAGGCCTAGATGGGGTGGGGTGGGGCGGGTTAGGACGGGCCGGCTCGCTTTGCCATCCCTATTATCAGGGTGCCTCTCAGGGGTGTCCTTCTCCTTGGCTTGTGCCTTCTCCAGAGCTTCTTTTTCAATCGGTTCCTCAATAACTTGTGCTTCCTTACCTGCCACTAGTCCACTTACCAAGGTGATAACATTGCACTCCTCTCTTGGATTTGGAATTGTGTTACTAGGAAAGGTATGTGTGGACCTTTAATCAATCTTAGCAACTTTTATGGCTAGTTGACCCATCTGAACCTCCAAGTTCCTAATTGCAGTCCTGGTTTCCTGCATGAAACTAAAAGTATTCTTGGAGAGCTCTGCAACTATATATTCTAAGTCAGAGGATTTCTGAGAATGAGAATCTGCATTGTTGTTGTTGAAATCACTCTGATTGAAATTATTATAATGGCCCTGATTGTTATTGAAGCTCTGGTGCCACTGTGGTTGATTTTTCCATCCAAACCTTTGGTGATTCCTCCACCCCGAATTGTAAGTCTTAGAGAAATGATCATTATTGGGGGTTTGGAGGAATTGCCCACATAATTAACCTGTTCAGAGGGAAATTGGCCTTAATTATAAGGCCCACCTTGAGGGAATCCGCCACTTATGTCATGAAGCATCTTGGGTATTAATACCTGAAACTTATAGTCTACCAAAGTGTTGAATAATGGTATTTATCTGTTGAGACATAGCCTTAGAAGAATACAGATATTGGTTGTTAGCAACCATGACTCCTTTCCTCACAGAGGTCCTCTCAGAAGAATACAGATATTGGTTGTTAGCAACCATCTCAATCAAATCTAGAGCCTCCTCAGGGGTCTTTTTCATATGAAGAGATCTGCCTGTAGAATTATCCAAAGACATTTTGGTGGCCTCAGTAACTCCATCATAGAAGATCTGCAACTGGATCCAGTCTGAAAATATGTCAGGAGGATATTTTCTGAGCATCAGCTCATACTTCTCACAAGCTTCA
>NW_027255774.1:0-4358 GCF_003086295.3 Arachis hypogaea
AAAAAAATTAAACAAAAAAATATTACCATAAAATACATAAAATTCAAAAACAAATATATTATTTTTGTTTCTTGTTTGAGTCTTGAGTCAAGTTTTAAGTTTGGTGTCAATCGCATCTTTTTAATTTCTAAAAAATTATTTCGAAAATTTCATGCATTGCTTCTTCATGATCTTCAAGTTGTCTTGGCCAGTCTTCTTGTTTGATCTTTATATTTTCTTGTTTGTGTCTTTTCTTGTTTTTCATATGCATTCTTGAAATTCTTAGTGTCTAAAATAAAAATTTTGATTTTGTGTCTGGCATGTTTTTCTTTTCTTGAAAATTTTTCAAAAAAAGTTCTTGGTGTTCATCTTGACATTCATAGGTTCTTTCATGCATCACATGTTTATCCAAAATTTCATGCATTGAGTCAATTTGTATTTTCTCTTTCATCATTAAAAATTCAAAAATAAAAAGAAATATCTTTCCCTTTTCACTCATAAATTTTCGAAAATTTGAGTGACTTTCAAACATTTAAAATTTAGTTGTTTCTTATGAGTCAAATCAAATTTTCAATTAAAAATCCTATCTTTTTCAAAAATCAAATCTTTCATTTTCTTATTATTTCGAAAATTATAAAATATTTTTCAAAAATCTTTTTCTAATTCTATCTCATAATTTTCGAAAATACTAAACAATTAAGTGATTGATTCAAAAATGTAAAGTTTGTTACTTGCCTAATAAAAAAGTTCATCTTTAAATTTAAAATCAAATCTTTTTTCTTTTAGTCAAGTAATCAACTTTAATTTTCAAAATCAATCTTTTAATTTAATCTTTTCAAATCTACTCACTCTCTTTCATTTATCTTCTATTTTTTTTATTTATCATGCTAATAACACTTTTTTTTTCTAATTAATATTAAAAAAAAAAATAAAAAAAAAAAGAAATCTCTCACCTTCATCTCCTCTATTTATTATTCATCTAATAACACTTCTCTTTCACCCAAAAATTCGAACCCCATCCTCCTCTCTATGTTCGAGTTTTTCCTCTTCTCTTCCTTACATTACATTCTTCTCTTCTTCTACTCACATAAATGAATCTCTATACTGTGACATAGAGGATTCCATATTTCTTTCTGTTCTTCTTTTTCATATGAGTAGGAACAAGGATAAGAACATTCTTGTTGAAGCTGATCCTGAACCTGAAAGGACTCTGAAGAGGAAGCTAAGGGAAGCTAAAGCACAACTCTCTGGAGAAAATCTGACAGAAATTTTCGAAAAAGAAGAAGACAATATGGCCGAAAATAATAATAATGCAAGGAGGATGCTTGGTGACTTCACTGCACCTAATTCCAATTTACATGGAAGAAGCATCTCAATTCCTGCCATTGGAGCAACAACTTTGAGCTTGAACCTCAATTAGTTTCTCTGATGCAACAGAACAGCAAGTTTCATGGACTTCCATTTGAAGATCCTTTTCAGTTCTTGACTGAATTCTTGCAGATCTGTGATTCTGTTAAGACCAATGGGGTTGATCCCGAGGTCTACAAGCTTATGCTTTTCCCGTTTGCTGTAAGAGACAGAGCTAGAGTATGGTTGGACTCTCAACCTAAAGATAGCCTGAACTCTTAGGATAAGCTGGTCACGGCTTTCTTAGCCAAGTACTTTCCTCCTCAAAAGCTTAGTAAGCTTAGAGTGGATGTTCAAACCTTCAGACAGAAAGAAGGTGAATCCCTCTATGAAGCTTGGGAGAGATATAAGCAACTGACCAAAAAGTGTCCTTCTGACATGCTTTCAGAATGGACCATTCTGGATATATTCTATGATGGTCTGTGTGAACTATCAAAGATGTCACTGGACCATTCTGCAGGTGGATCCA
This sequence comes from Arachis hypogaea, assembly GCF_003086295.3. Classification (NCBI taxonomy): domain Eukaryota; kingdom Viridiplantae; phylum Streptophyta; class Magnoliopsida; order Fabales; family Fabaceae; genus Arachis; species Arachis hypogaea. Next base: position 1,856 of record NW_027255774.1, read on the forward strand.
TTCACCTAAAAAAAACGCCTGCAGAAGCTCAATAACTCATTGACATGGTTGCAAATAACCAGTTCATGTATACTTCTGAAAGGAATCCTGTGAATAATGGGACGCCTATGAGGAAGGGAGTTCTTGAAATTGATACTCTGAATGCCATACTGGCTCAGAACAAAATATTGACTCAGCAAGTCAATATGATTTCTCAGAGTCTGAATGGATTGAAGGAATCATCCAACAGTACTAAAGAAGCATCTTCTGAAGAAAAGCTTATGACCCTGAGAACCCTGCAATAGCAGAGGTGAATTACATGGGTGAACCTTATGGAAACACCTATAACCCCTCATGGAGAAATCATCCAAATTTCTCATGGAAGGATCAACAAAAGCCTCAACAAGGCTTTAATAATGGTGGAAGAAATAGGTTTAACAATAGTAAACCTTTTCCATCATCCACTCAGCAACAGACAGAGAATTTGAGCAGAATCTATCTAGCTTAGCAAATTTAGTCTCTGATCTATCTAAGGCCACTGTGAGTTTCATGAATGAAACAAGGTCTTCCATTAGAAATTTGGAAGCATAAGTGGGCCAGCTAAGTAAAGGAATCACTGAAACCCCTCCTAGTACTCTCCTAAGCAATACAGAAGAGAATCCAAAGAGAGAGTGCAAGGCCATTGATATAACAATCATGGCCGAACCTACAGGGGAGGAAGAGGACGTGAATCCTAGTGAGGAAGACCTCCTAGGATGTCCAGTGATCAACAAGGAGCTTCCCTTGAGGAACCAAAGGACTCTGAGGCTCATCGACCATAGAGATTCCATTGAACCTCCTTGTGCCATTCATGAGCTCTGATGAGTATTCTTCTTCTGAAGAAAATGAGGATGTTACTGAAGAGCAAGTTGCCAATACCTTGGTGCAATCATGAAGCTAAATGCCAAATTATTTGGTAATGAGACTTGGGAAGATGAACCTCCCTTGCTCATCAATGAACTGAGAGATCTGGATCAACTGACATTACCTCAGAAGAAACAATATCCTGGAAAGTTCTTAATACCTTGTACCATAGGCACCATGACCTTTGAAAAGGCTCTATGTGATCTTGGGTCAGGGATAAACCTCATACCACTCTCTGTAATGGAGAAACTAGGAATTCTTGAGGTACAGGCTGCCAATTTCTCATTAGAGATGGTAGACAAATCTATGAAAATGGCTTATGGACTAGTAGAGGACGTGTTAGTAAAGGTTAAAGGCCTTTACATCCCTGCCGATTTCATAATCCTAGACACTGGGAAGGATGAGGATGAATCCATCAACCTTGGAAGACCCTTCCTAGCCACAGCAAGAGCTGTGATTGATGTAGACAGAGGAGAATTGATCCTTCAACTGAATGAGGACAACCTTGTGTTTAAAACTCAAGAATCTCCTTCTGTAACAATGGAGAGGAAGCATAGAAAGCTTCTCTCAGGACAGAGTCAACTAAAGCCCCACAGTCAAACTCTAAGCTTGGTGTTGGGAGGCCTCAGCCAAACTCTAAGTTTGGTGTTAAACTCCCATATCAAACTCTAAGTTTCGTGTTGGGAGTCTATAAAATTGACCTGATCACCTGTGTGGCTCCATGAGAGCCTACTGCCAAGCTATTGACATTAAAGAAGCGCTTGTTGGGAGGCAACCCAATTTTTATTTATCTAATTTTATTTTTATTTTTATTGTTCTTTAATGTTTTATTAGGTTCATGATCATGTGGAGTCACAAAATAAATACAAAAATTAAAAACAGAATCAAAAACAGCAGAAGAAAAATCACACCTTGGAGAAAGGACTTTCTGGCGTTTAAACGCCAGTAAGGAGCATCTGGCTGGCGTTCAACGCCAGAACAGAGCATATATCTGGCGTTGAACGCCAGAAACAAGCAACATCCTGGCGTTCAAACACCAGGAATGCACCCTGAGAAGAGCTGGCGCTGAACACCAGAAACATGCTGCATCTGGGCGTTGAACGCCCAGAACAAGCATCAATTCAGCGTTTAAACGTCAGAATTGCATGCAAAGGCGTTTTACATGCCTAATTGGTGCAGGGATGCAAATCCTTGACACCTCAGGATCTGTGGACCCCACAGGATCCCCACCTACCTCCACTCATATTCTTCCCTCTTCTTAACACTCCTCATAATCCTGTATCACCCTTTCCCAAGAACCCTTCACCAATCACCTCAATCTCTCTTCCCCATCACCTCTTCACCACTCACATCCATTACTCCCCTAAAACCAACATACAACCCACCTACACCCACCCACTCAAATTTAAACCATCAACACACATCCATCTCTCCTTCTTCTCATCCTTTCTTTCTTCTTTTGCTCGAGGACGAGCAAACATTTTAAGTTTGGTGTGGAAAAAGCATTACTTTTTTTTCATAACCACTAATGCCTCAAGGTATGCACTTTCCTCCACAGAATTTTTGGGAGCAAATCGACACCTCCCTAGGAGAATTAAGTTCCAACATGGGACAACTAAGG
>NW_027255775.1:0-4348 GCF_003086295.3 Arachis hypogaea
TGTGCTCACCCTCGTTCTTTAAAGGACCTATCCCGAGGAGGACACCTAAACAAGAGCCGTAATGGCCTCATCTTCGGTAGGCTCCTCGGTAAATTTTTTTTTCCGTTGTGCTGACCATCATTCTTTAAACGACGCTATCCCAAGGAGGACACCTAAAGGCGAGCCGTAATGGCCACATCTTCGGCAGGTTCCTCATTTTTTTTGGGTTTTTTTTACGTTGTGTTGACCCTCGTTCTTTAAATGATGCTATCCCGAAGAGGACAACTAAAGGCGAGCCGTAATGGCCTCATCTTCGGCAGGCTCTTCCGGTTTTTTTTTTTTTAAGTTGTGCTGACCATTGTTCTTTAAATGACGCTATTCCGAGGAGGACACCTAAATGCGAGCCGTAACGGCCTCATCTACGGTAGGCTCCTCCGGTTTTTTATTTTTTTTTACGTTGTGCTGACTCTCGTTCTTTAAATGACGCTATCCTGAGGAGGACACCTAAAGGAGAAATGTAATGGCCTCTTTTTGACAATGTGCTGACCCTCGTTCTTTAAATGATGCTATCCGAGGAGGACACCTAAAGGCGAGCCGTAATGGCCTCATCTTCGGCAGGGTCCTCCGATTTTTTTTTCTTGTTTTTTTCTACGTTGTGCTGACTCTTGTTCTTTAAAAGACGCTATCCCGAGGAGGACACTTAAAGGCGAGCCGTAATGGCCTTATCCTCGGCAGGCTCCTCCCGTTTTTTTTCGGTTTTTTTTTTTACGTTGTGTTGACCCTCATTCTTTAAATGACGCTATCCCAAGGAGGACACCTAAAGGCGAGCTGTAATGGCCTCATCTATGGCAGGATCTCGTTTTTTTATTTTTTTTTTACGTTGTGCTGACCTCGTTCTTTAAATGACGCTATCCGAGGAGGACACCTAAAAGGAGCCGTAATCGACTTATCTTCTGCAGGTCCTCATTTTTTTTTCCGTTGTGCTGACCCTCGTTCTTAAATGATGCTATCCGAGGAGGACACCTAAAGGCGAGCCGAATGGCCTCATCTCGCAGCTCCTCCGTTTTTTTTTCCATTTTTTTACGTTGTTCTGACCCTCGTTCTTTAAATGACGCTATCCGGAGGAGGACACCTAAAGGCAAGCCGTAATGGCCGTATCTTCGGCAGGCTCCTCTATTTTTTTTTGGTTTTTTTTTTTTTTACGTTTGCTGACCCTCTTCTTTAAATGACGCTATACCAGGAGGACACCTAAAGGCGAGCCGTAATCGATCATCTTCACAGGCTCCTCCGTTCTTTTTTACGTTGTGCTGACCCTCGTTTTTAAATGATGCTATCCCGAGGACACCTAAAGGCGACCCGTAATACTCATCTTCGACAGCTCCTCTTTTTTTTTTCTGTTTTTTTTACGTTGTTTGACCCTCGTTCTTTAAATGACGCTATCCAGAGGAGGACACCTAAATGCGAGCCGTAATAGGCCTATCTTCGGCAGTCTCCTCCGGTTTTTTTTTTTTTTTTTACGTTGTTCTGACCCTCGTTCTTTAAATGACGCATCTGAGGAGGAACCTAAAGGCGAGCCGTAATTGCCTCATCTTCGGCAGGCTCTTCCGATTGTTTTTTCTGTTTTTTTAGTTTGCTGACCCTCGTTCTTTAAATGAGCTATCCGAGGGGACACCTAAAGCAGCCGAATGCCTCTCTGAGCTCCCCTTTTTTTTTTTTTTTTACTTGTGCTGACCCTCGTTTTAAATGAGCTATCGAGGAGGACACTAAAGCAGCGTAATCCTCATCTCGCAGGCCTCATTTTTTTTTTTTTTTTTTTTTACGTTTGTGACCCTCGTTCTTTAAATGACTATCCGAGAGGATACTAAGCGAGCCGTAATGGCTCTCTTCGCGGCTCTTTTTTTTTTTTGTTGACCTGTTCTAATGAGCTATCCGAGAACCCTAAAGCGAGCCGTAATGCCTCTCTTCGGGGCTCCTGTTTTTTTGGTTTTTTGTTTGCTGACCCTCTTCTAAATGATGCTATCCGAGGACACCCTTAAAGAGTGAGCCGTATGGCCACATCTTCGGCAGGTCCTCCTTTTTTTTCGGTTTTTTTTCTTTTTTTTTTTAACATTTGTGCTGGCCTTCGTTTTTGTTTTAAAAATGAGCTATCCAAGGAGGACACCTAAAGGTCGAGCCGTAATGGCCTCATCTTTGCAGGCATCCCCGTTTTTTACCGGTTTTTTTTGTACGTTTGCTGACCCTCATTCTTTAAATGACGCTATCCAGGGGACACCTAAAGGAGCCGTAATCGACTATCTTCGCAGCTCCTCCATTTTTTTTACGTTGTGCTGACCCTCGTTTTTAAATGATGCTATCCCGAGGAGGACACCTAAAGGCGAGCCGTAATGCCTCATCTTCGCAAGCTCCTCCGTTTTTTTTCTTTTTTACGTTGTCGACCCTCTCTTTAATGACCTATCGAGGAGGCACCTAAAGGCGAGCCGTAATGCCTATCTTCGGCAGTTCCTCCGTTTTTTTCTTTTTTTTTACGTTGTGCTGACCCTCGTTCTTTAAATGACGCTATCCGAGGAGGACACCTAAAGGCGAGCCGTAATGGCCTCATCTTCGCAGGCTCTCCGTTTTTTTTCTTTTTTTTACGTTGTGCTGACCCTCGTTCTTTAAATGACGCTATCCCGAGGAGGACACCTAAAGGCGAGCCGTAATGCCTCATCTTCGCAGGCTCCTCCTTTTTTTTTTACGTTGTGCTGACCCTCGTTCTTTAAATGACGCTATCCCGAGGAGGACACCTAAAGGCGAGCCGTAATGGCCTCATCTTCGGCAGGCTCCTCCGGTTTTTTTTCTTTTTTTTTACGTTGTGCTGACCCTCGTTCTTTAAATGACGTATCCCGAGGAGGACACCTAAAGGCGAGCCGTAATGGCCTCATCTTCGGCAGGCTCCTCTTTTTTTTTTTTTTTCTTTTTTTTACGTTGTGCTGACCCTCGTTCTTTAAATGACGCTATCCCGAGGAGGACACCTAAAGGCGAGCCGTAATGGCCTCATCTTCGGCAGGCTCCTCCGGTTTTTTTTTTTTTTTTACGTTGTGCTGACCCTCGTTCTTTAAATGACGCTATCGAGGGGACACCTAAAGCGAGCCGTAATGCCTCATCTTCGGCAGTCTCCTCCGGTTTTTTTCCTTTTTTTTTACGTTGTGCTGACCCTCGTTCTTTAAATGACGCTATCCCGAGGAGGACACCTAAAGGCGAGCCGTAATGGCTCATCTTCGGCAGGCTCCTCCGATTTTTTTTCCGTTTTTTTTACGTTGTGCTGACCCTCGTTCTTTAAATGACGCTATCCCGAGGAGGACACCTAAAGGCAGCCGTAATGGCCTCATCTTCGGCAGGCTCCTCCGTTTTTTTTTTTTTTACGTTGTGCTGACCCTCGTTGACGCTATCCGAGGAGGACACTAAAGGTGAGCCGTAATGGCCTCATCTTCGGCAGGCTCCTCCGTTTTTTTTCGGTTTTTTTTTTTTTTTTACGTTGTGCTGACCCTCGTTCTTTAAATGACGCTATCCGAGGAGGACACCTAAAGGCGAGCCGTAATGGCCTCATCTTCGGCAGGCTCTTTGGTTTTTTTTATAGTTGTGCTGACCCTCGTTCTTTAAATGACGCTATCCCGAGGAGGACACCTAAAGGCGAGCCGTAACGGCCTCATCTTCGGCAGGCTCCTCCATTTTTTTTTCGTTGTGCTGACTCTCGTTCTTTAAATGACGCTATCCCGAGGAGGACACCTAAAGGCGAGATGTAATGGCCTCTTTTGATTTTTTTCGTTGTCTGACCCTCGTTCTTTAAATGACGCTATCCCGAGAGGACACCTAAAGGCGAGCCGTTATGGCCTCATCTTCGGTAGGCTCCTCCGTTTTTTTTCCTTTTTTTTTTTACGTTGTGCTGACTCGTTCTTTAAATGACGCTATCCCGAGGAGGACACTAAAGGCGAGCCGTAATGGCCTCATCTTCGGCAGGCTCCTCCGGTTTTTTTTTTCGATTTTTTTACGTTGTGACCCTCGTTCTTTAAATGACGCTATCCCGAGGAGGACACCTAAAGGCGAGCCGTAATGGTCTCATCTTCGCAAGTCTCCTCCGTTTTTTTTCCCGGTTTTTTTCCAGTTTTTTTTTTACGTTGTGCTGACCCTCGTTCTTTAAATGACGCTATCCCGAGGAGGACACCTAAAGGCGAGCCGTATGCCCTCATCTTCTACTGGCTCCTCCGTTTTTTTTTTCCTTTTTTTTTTACGTTGTGCTGACCCTCGTTCTTTAAATGACGCTATCGCGAGAGGACAACTAAAGGCGAGCCGTAATGGCCTCATCTTCGGCAGGATCCTCCGGTTTTTTTTT
>NW_027255776.1:0-4172 GCF_003086295.3 Arachis hypogaea
AGAAAATCCTTGAAAATCCTAGAAAACCCAAGAAAATCCTAGAAAAACCAAAGAAAACCGTAGAAAATCCTAGAAAAACCCTCGAAAATTATAGAATACCCTAAAAAACTCACAAAAACTCTCACAAACCCTAAAAGACCGTAGAAAACCCTAAAAAACTCTAGAAACCCTAAACAATCCTATAAATCCATAGAAAACCCTAGAAAATCCTAGAAAATCGTAGAAAACCATAAAAAACCCTACAAAACCTTAGAAAACTCCTAGAAAAACCTGGAAAACCCTCACAAAACCCTAGAAAACCTTAGAAAATCCCTATAAAACCTTAGAAAATCCTAGAAAATGCCTAGAAAATCCAAGAAAAATACCATAAAACCCTAACAAATCCTAGAAAAACATTAGAACACCATAGAAAAACCTTAGAAAATCCTAGACAATCGTAGAAAACCAAAGAAAATCCTAGATAACCCTAGAAAACTCATAGAAAAACCTAGAAAACCCTAGAATACCCTCAGAAATCCCTAGAAAACCCAAGAAAATCCTAGAAAAATCCTCGAAGAGCATAGACAACCCTAAAAAACCCTCAAAAACCCTAGAAAAACCCTAGAAAACCCTAGAATTTACTCAAAAATCTCTAAAAACCCTCGAAAACCCTAGAAAAACCCTCGAACACCCTAGAAAAACACTAGAAAACCCTAGAAAAACCCTCAAAAACCCTAGAAATTCCTAAAAACCCTAAAAAATCCTAGAAAAACTCTCGAAAACCATAGAAAACCCTGAAAAACACTCTAAAACACTAGAAAACTCTAAGAAAATCATACAAAACCCTATAAATCCTTAGAAAACACTAGAAAAATCTAGAAAACCCTCAGAAATCTCTATAAAATCCTATAAAACCCAGGAAAATGCTAGAAAACCCAAGAAAAACCTAGAAAATCCTAGAAATACCCCAGAAAACCCTATAAAATCCTAGAAAAACCCTTCAAAATCGTAGAAAAACCTTAAAAACCATCGAAATCCCTAAAAACATCCTAGAAAAATCGTAGAAAATCGTAGCAAACCTTAGAAAATCCTACGAAACCCTAGAAAACTCCTACAAAATCTAGAAAACCCCCCTAGAAAACCCTAGAAAAACCTAGAAAACTCCTAGAAAATCCTATAAAACCATAGAAAACCCTAGAAAATCCAAGAAAAACCCTCGAAAACCATAGAAAACCCTAAAAAACTCTCGAAAATCCTATAAAACCCAAACAAAACCCTATAAATCCGTAGAAAATCCCAGAAAACCCTAGAAAAACCTTAGAAAATTCTAGAAAATCGTAGAAAACCATAGAAAACCCTACAAAACTTCAAGAAAATCCAAGAAAACCCTCAGAAATCTCTAGAAAACATTAAAAAACCCAAGAAAATCCTAGAAAATACTTGAAAATCTTAGAAAACCCAAGAAAACCCTACAAAAACCCTAGAAAACCGTACAAAATCCTATAAAAACCCTCGAAAATCATAGAAAACCCTAAAAAACTCTTGAAAACTCTAGAAAACCCTAAAAAACCATAGAAAACCTTAAAAAACCCTAGAAAATCCTTTAAATTCATATAAAACCCTAGAAAAACCTAGAAAAACCCTAGAAAATCTTGGAAAATCTTAGAAAACCATAAAAAACCCTACAAAACCTTAGAAATCTCCTAGAAAAACCTAGAAAAACCTCATAAATCCCTCGAAAACCCTAGAAAATCCTTAGAAAACCCTAGAAAATCCTAAAAAATTCCTAGAAAACCATTGAAAATCCTAGAAAACCCTAGAAAACCCTAGAAAATCTCAAAAAATCCCTAGAAAATCCTTAGAAAACCCTAGAAAATCATAGAAAAACCCTTGAAAACCATAAAAACCCTAAAAAAACCATACAAAACCCTATAAATTCATAGAAAACCCTCGAAAATCCTAGAAATTCCTAGAAAAAAAGTAGCAAAATACTATAAAATCCTAGAAAAACCCTAGAAAATCCTAGAAAATCATAGAAAATCATAGAAAACCCTAGAAAACTCCTAGAAAAATCTAGAAAACCCTAGAATTCCCTCAGAAATCCATAGAAACCGAAAGAAAATCCTAGAAAAATCCTGGAAAACCATAGAAAATATTAAAAAATTCTCAAAAACCCTAGAAAACTGTAGAAAATACTAAAAAAACCCTAAAAACCATCAGAAACCCTAAAAACCCTAGAAAACCTTAGAAAATCCAAGACAATCCTAGAAACCCCTAGAAAAACCCTCGAAAACCCTAGAACTTCTGAGAAAACCCTAAAAATTACTAGAAAAACCTTCGAAAACCATAGAAAACCCTAAAAAACACTCAAAAACACTAGAAAACCCTAACAAAATCAAAGAAAACCCTATAAATCCATAGAAAACCCTAGAAAAACCTCGAAAACCCTCAGAAATCTCTATGAAATCCTAGAAAACCCAAGAAAACCCTAGAATATCCTAGAAAAACCATAGAAAACCCTAGAAAATCCTAGAAAGTTCTAGAAAAAACCTTGAAAACCGTAGAAAACCCAAAAAAATCCTCGAAAACCCTAGAAAACCCTAAGAAAACCATAGAAAATCCAAGAAAAGCCTAGAAAAATCCTAGAAAATCCTAGAAAATCGTAGAAAACCATAGAAAATCTTAGAAAACCCTAGAAAACTCCTAGAAAAATCTAGAAAACCCTAGAAAACCCTTAGAAATCCCTAAAAAACACTTGAAAACCTTAGAAAAGTCCTAAAAAATCATAGAAAAACCTAGAAAATCCTAGAAAAACCCTCGAAAACCCTAAAAAACTAAAGAAATTCTTTAGAAAACCCTAAAAATCCCTAAAAATCCCTAGAAAATCTTGAGAAAACCATAGAAAATCCTAAAAAAACATATAAAATCTTAGGAAAACTATAGAAAACCCTAGAAATCCCTAAAAATCCATACAAAATCCTAAAAAAATCATAGAAAATCTTAAAAAAACCATATAAAACCCAAGAAATCCCTAAAAATCCCTAGAAAATCCTAAAAAAAGCATAGAAAATCCTAGAAATCCAAAGAAAATCCTAAGAAAACCATAGAAAACCCTAGAAAATCCTAGAAAAACCTAAGAAAATCCTAGAAAAATCCTCGAAAACCCTAGAAAACCGTAACAAATCCTTGAAAATCCTAGAAAATCATAAATAATTCTGAAAAAACCATAGAAAACCCTAGAAATCCCTAGAAAACCGTTGAAAATCTTATAAAATCTTAGAAAACCCTAGAAAAACTCTTGAAAATCTTATAAAACTCTAAAAAGCCCTAGAAAACCCTAGAAAATCCTAGAAAAACCCTCGAAAACCCTAGAAAACCAAAGAAATTCTTTAGAAAGCAATAGAAAACCCCAGAAATCCCTAAAAATTCCTAGAAAATCCTAACAAAACCATAGAAAACCCTAGAAAATCATATGAAAACTATAGAAAATCTTAGAAATCTCTAAAAATCCATAGTAAATCCTAAAAAAACCATAGAAAACCCTAAAAAGCATAGAAAATCTTAAAAAAAACATAGAAAACCCTAGAAATCCCTAAAAAAACCATATAAAATCCTAAGAAAATCATAGAAAACCCTAGAAAATCATAGGAAATCTTAAGAAAACCATAGAAAACCCAAGAAATCCCTACAAATCCAAAGAAAATCTTAAGAAAACCATAGAAAACCCTAGAAAATCCTAGAAAAACATAAGAAAACCCTAGAAAATCCTAGAAAAATCCTCGAAATCCCTAGAAAACCGTAAAAATTCTTCGATAATCCTAGAAAATCATAGAAAATTCTAAGAAAACTATAGAAAACCCTAGAAAACCCAATAAAATCCTAGGAAACCCTAGAAAAACCCTTGAAAATCTTAGAAAACCATAAAAAATCCTAGAAAAACCCTCGAAAACCATAGAAAACCAAATAAAGTCGTAACAAAACCCCAGAAATCCCTAAAAATCACTAGAAAATCTTAAGAAAACCATAGAAAACCATAGGAAATTTAAGAAACCTATAGAAAACCCTAGAAATTCCTAAAAATTCATAGAAAATCCTAAGAAAACCATAGGAAATCCTAGAAAACCATAGGAAATCTTAAAAAAAACTATAGAAAACCCTAGAAATCCCTAGAAATCCCTCGAAAATCCTAGAAA
>NW_027255777.1:0-4000 GCF_003086295.3 Arachis hypogaea
ATTATCACTAAATGTTGGACACTATGACTCTAGTATCTCATATACTCATTTTTTCCATGCCAAAAAGTGAAAATTTACCTCATAATCAAAATTGACATTTTCACAAATACTTGGTGGGCATAATCATAAAATATGGCAAAATTGGAAAAATGCTTGAAACTATGAGCAATAAATGATCAAAATCAACAATGATAACTCAAACAAACATATAATAACCAAAAATCATCAAATCTATCAATTAGAAATCAAAATCTCAAAGATATGTATATATTAACAAAGTGTCTCTAAATATAAGAAAGTGTAACACAAGTGTAGTACTTAAAGATAAAAATCAAGAAATACTTACAATGGAAGCAAGTTAGAATCCAAGATCAAAATGAAAATTGCACTTGTAATATAAACCCTAATAAAACCTTAAAAAAGTTGAGAGAAAACTTAAGAGAAAATTAAAACTAAAAGCTTTCTAAAACTATCTAATACTACTCCTAATGGTATGGTATGGTTTCCTCAAGTTTGCCCCTTCCATACGAGCTCTAGGTCATCAGATTTGGGCCTCCAAAGCCTCCAATTTGTGAGCCACGTGACTTTTTAATGAAGTCATGCGCTGGTACTTGTGCGTACGCACACTGGCCAATTTTCATCTTATACGTACGCATAAGTAGTTGTGCGCACGCACACTTCGAAATGCTCTTCTCCTTTGTTTCTTCATGTCTCCTCCCACTTGCATGCTTCTCTTCCATTCTTATCAAGTCATTCCCATCTATTATACCTGAAATCACTCATAAAAAATATCAAGGCATCGAATGGAATAAAAACAGAATAAAAATTGATTAAATTAAGCACAAAAGAGCATGTTTTCACAATTAGGCATAATTTAGGGAGAGAACACAAAATCATGCTATTTAATGGAATAAATGTGGGTTTATATGATGAAATTCACTCAATTTTATCCTAAATTTATCATCAAATGTGGATTCATCAATTACTTTATTTGCAGCTTCAACCTGTCTATTAGCTTAAAGGTGTTCTACTGACACAAAGATTTAGTGAATTCCCAATCCGCTCAAGAATTCTTCGAACTTGGAATATGTAAAGTGTGTTCCATTATCTGTGACATGGACCTCAGGAATTTTGAATCTCGTCAAGTCCTCTCGCCACACAAACTTCTGACATTGGGCTAATGTAATAGTTAACAATGGCATAACTTCAATACATTTGGTGCGATACTCTTTTACCACAATCAAGAATTTAACTTGGCAGGCCCTTGAGAAAATGGTCCTAATAAATCATTCCTATTTTGTTAGTGGTCTTGTTGGAACGACGAAGACAAGTTCATGAGGTTAGGCTTGATAGGGATTACCATGGAGTTGAAATTTTTACACTTCTTCACATACTCCATGGCCTCTTTGACAATCCTAGACTAGTAATACCAGCTCTGATGACTTTCTGAGCCAACTCCTCCCATTTTCACATACATTATTGTTGAGACTTTAAATACTTTAGTAACGGCTGTGACACCTGGTGCACGAAATTGTGATCAATACTTTTCACAACACAAATAATCCCCGGTGATGAATCCAAAAACTTGGTGTTCAATACCATGGCATAAACACAACTTCGCACAACTAACCAGCAAGTGTACTGGGCCGTCCAAGTAATAAACCTTACGCGAGTAAGGGTCGATCCCACAGAGATTGTTGGTATGAAGCAAGCTATGGTCACCTTGTAAATCTTAGTCAGGCAGACTCAAATGGATATGAATGATGATATACGAATAAACATAAAGATAAAGATAGAGATACTTATGTAATTCATTGGTAGGAATTTCAGATAAGCGTATGAAGATGCTTGTCCCTTCCGTCTCTCTGCTTTCCTACTGTCTTCATCCAATCCTTCTTACTCCTTTCCATGGCAAGCTTATGCAAGGGTTTCATCGTTGTCAGTGGCTACCTCCCATCCTCTCAGTGGAAATGTTCAACGCACCCTGTCACAGCACGGCTATCCATCTGTCGGTTCTCAATCAGGCCGGAGTAGAATCCAGTGATTCTTTTGCGTCTGTCACTAACGCCCCGCCTTCAGGAGTTTGAAGCACGTCACAGTCATTCAATCATTGAATCCTACTCAGAATACCACAGACAAGGTTAGACCTTCCGGATTCTCTTGAATGCCGCCATCAGTTCTAGCCTATACCACGAAGACTCTGATCTCACGGAATGGCTGGCTCGGTTGTCAGGCGAGCACTCGGTTGTCAGGCGATCAACCATGCATCGTGTATCAGGAATCCAAGAGATATTCACCCAATCTAAGGTAGAACGGAGGTGGTTGTCAGGCACACGTTCATAGGTGAGAATGATGATGAGTGTCACGGATCATCACATTCATCAAGTTGAAGAACAAGTGATATCTTGGAACAAGAACAAGCGGAATTGAATAGAAGAACAATAGTAATTGCATTAATACTCGAGGTACAGCAGAGCTCCACACCTTAATCTATGGTGTGTAGAAACTCCACCGTTGAAAATACATAAGAACAAGGTCTAGGCGTGGCCGAAAGGCCAGCCTCCCAAAGAGGGTTCAATCATAAAAACATGATCAAAAGCCTAAATACAATAGTAAAAGGTCCTATATATAGAGAACTAGTAGCCTAGGGTGTACAGAGATGAGTAAATGACATAAAAATCCACTTCCGGGCCCACTTGGTGTGTGCTTGGGCTGAGCATTGAAGAATTTTCGTGTAGAGACTCTTCTTGGAGTTAAACGCCAGCTTTTATGCCAGTTTGGGCGTTTAACTCCCATTCTTGTGCCAGTTCCGGCGTTTAACGTTGGGAATTCTGAGGGTGACTTTGAATGCCGGTTTGGGCCATCAAATCTTGGGCAAAGTATGGACTATCATATATTGATGGAAAGCCCAGGATGTCTACTTTCCAACGCCGTTGAGAGCGCGCCAATTGGGCTTCTCTAGCTCCAGAAAATCCGCTTCGAGTGCAGGGAGGTCAGAATCCAACAGCATCTGCAGTCCTTTTTAGTCTCTGAATCAGATTTTTGCTCAGGTCCCTCAATTTCAGCCAGAAAATACCTGAAATCACAGAAAAACACACAAACTCATAGTAAAGTCCAGAAAAGTGAATTTTAACTAAAACTAATAAAAATATACTAAAAACTAACTAGATCATACTAAAAATAATGCCAAAAAGCGTACAAATTATCCGCTCATCACAACACCAAACTTAAATTGTTGCTTGTCCTCAAGCAACTGAAAATCAAATAAGATAAAAAGAAGAGAATATGCAATGAATTCCAAAAACATCTATGAAGATCAGTATTAATTAGATGAGCGGGGCTTTTAGCTTTTTGCCTCTAACAGTTTTGGCATCTCACTCTATCCTTTGAAAATTCAGAATGATTGGCTTCTTTAGGAACTCAGAATCCAGATAGTGTCATTGATTCTCCTAGTTAAGTATGATGATTCTTGAACACAGCTACTTATTGAGTCTTGGCCGTGGCCCAAAGCACTCTGTCTTCCAGTATTACCACCGGATACATACATGCCACAGACACATAATTGGGTGAACCTTTTCAGATTGTGACTCAGCTTTGCTAGAGTCCCCAATTAGAGGTGTCCAGGGTTCTTAAGCACACTCTTTTTGCTTGGATCACAACTTTATTTCTTTCTTTTCTTTCTTTTTCTCTTTCTTTTTTTTTTCTTTTTTTTTCGAATTTTTTTTTTGTATTCACTGCTTTTTCTTGCTTCAAGAATCATTTTTATGATTTTTCAGATCCTCAGTAACATGTCTCCTTTTTCATCATTCTTTCAAGAGCCAACATTCATGAACCACAAATTCAAAAGACATATGCACTGTTTAAGCATTCATTCAGAGGACAAAAGTAATGCCACCACATCAAATAATTAAACTGTTATAAAATTCAAAATTCATGCAATTCTTCTCTTTTTCAATTAAGAACATTTTTCATTCAAGAGAGGTGATGGATTCATAGGACA
>NW_027255778.1:0-4000 GCF_003086295.3 Arachis hypogaea
TTAAGAAATAGTGTTAGTCCATAAATAGAAGGATGTGAGAAGAAGGGAAGTGATTTTCGAAAATTAAGTTAAAATTTTGAAAACATTTTTGAAGAACATTACTTAATTTTCGAAAATGAAAGTGGGAAAGAATAAAGTGATTTTTTGAAAAAGATTTTGAAATTAGAAATCAAAAGGTTTGATTGAAAATTATTTTGAAAAAGATGTGGTTAAGAAATATGATTAGTTTTAAAAAGATGTGATTGAGAAGATATGATTTGAAAAACATTTAAAAAGATTTGATTTTGAAAAATTAAAAACTTGACTAACAAGAAAAGATATGATTCAAACATTAAACCTTTCTCAACAGAAAAGGCAACATACTTGAAATGTTGAATCAAATCATTAATTGATAGTAAGTATCTTTGAAAATGGAAAGAAATTGATTTGAAAAAGATTTGATTGAAAAGATATGATTTGAAAAAGATTTGAATTTGAAAAACTTTGAAAACTGAAAAAAATGCATTGAAAAACAGAATCTTCCCCCTTGTGCCATCCTGGCGTTAAACGCCCAGAATGGTGCACATTCTGGCGTTTAACGCCCAAAACTATACCTTTTGGGCGTTAAACGCCCAACCAGGTACCCTGGCTGGCGTTTAAACGCCAGTCTGTCCTTCTTCACTGGGCGTTTTGAACGCCCAGCTTTTTCTGTATAATTCCTCTGCTGTATGTTCTGAATCTTCAATTCTCTGTATCATTGACTTGAAAAGACACAAATTAAAAATATTTTTGGATTTTTTATAATGAAAAAAATCAAAATGCAACAAGAATCAAATAACAATGCATGCAAGACACCAAACTTAGCAGTTTGTATACTACTGACACTAACAAATGAGAATGCATATGAGACACACAAACACTCAAGTCAATTGAATTCAAAGATCAGAGCAAGAAATCATCAAGAATTATTGAAGATCCTTAAGACACATGAATGAATGCATGCAATTGACACCAAACTTAAAATGAGACACTAGACTTAAACAAGAAATTTTTGGTTTTTATGATTTTTTTTTTTTTTTGTGTTTTTCGAAAATTAAAAGGAAAAAGATAACAAATTCTTAATGAGAATTCCAGGAATCAGTGCAATGCTAGTCTAAGACTCCGGTCCAGGAATTAGACATGGCTTAAGCCCCAAGCTTTCAAGAAGCTTCGTCCAAAACACTAGACATAGCCAAAGCAGCAGCTAGCAGATCACTGCTCAAAGCAATTGATAAAATCAACAAGCTCTTGTGATGATAAGTTGAAACCTCGTCCAATGAGATAGACATGCTTCTCAGCCAGACTTCAACAATCATCATGAACTCTAGATTCTCTTCAAGAATTTCGAAAAAAAATAAATACCTAATCTAAGCAACAAGATGAACCGTCAGTTGTCCAAACTGAACAATCCCGGCAACGGCGCCAAAACTGTGCCATTCCTGATGCCAAAACGCCCGCAACGGCGCCAAAAACTTGGTAGCGCGAAATTGTGAACAATACTTTTCACAACTCTCATAATCCCGGTCATGAACCCCAAAAACTTGGTGTTCAATACCATGGCATTACACAACTTCGCACAACTAACCAGCAAGTGCACTGGGTCGTCCAAGTAATAAACCTTACGCGAGTAAGGGTCGATCCCACGGAGATTGTTAGTATGAAGCAAGCTATGGTCATCTTGTAAATCTTAGTCAGGCAAACTCAAATGGATATGGTGATGAACGAAATAAACATAAAGATAAAGATAGAGTACTTATGTAATTCATTGGTAGGAACTTCAGATAAGCGCATGAAGATGCCTTCCCTTCCGTCTCTCTGCTTTCCTACTGTCTTCATCCAATCCTTCTTACTCCTTTCCATGGCAAGCTTATGTAGGGTTTCACCGTTGTCAATGGCTACCTCCCATCCTCTCAGTGAAAACGTTGCCTATGCTCTGTCACAGCATGGGGTAATCAGCTGTCGGTTCTCGGTCAGGCCGGAATAGAATCCATCGATTCTTTTGCGTCTGTCACTAACGCCCCGCCTGCTAGGAGTTTGAAGCACGTCACAGTCATTCAATCATTGAATCCTACTCAGAATACCACAAACAAGGTTAGACCTTCCGGATTCTCTTGAATGCCGCCATCAGTTCTCGCCTATACCACGAAGACTCTGATCCAGAATTTGGCTCGGTTGTAGCGAGCACTGGTTGTCAGGCGATCACATGCATCGTGCAATCAGGAATCCAGAGATATCACCAATCGAAGGTAGAACAGAGGTGGTTGTCAGTCACATGTTCATAGTGAGAATGATGATGAGTGTCACGGATCATCACATTCATCAAGTTGAAGAACAAGTGATATCTTAGAACAAGAACAAGCGAATGAATGAAGACAAGTAAGATAAAATCAGGTAAGGTCCACATGAACATGTAGCCAGCCAGCTTTTATGCCAGTTTGGGCGTTTAACTCCCATTTTGGTGCCAGTTCCAGCGTTTAACGCTGGGATTTCTGAGGGTAACTTTGAACGCCGGTTTGGGCCATCAAATCTTGGGCAAAGTATGGACTATCATATATTGCTGGAAAGCCCAGGATGTCTACTTTCCAACGCCGTTGAGAGCGCGCCAATTGGGCTTCTGTAGCTCCAGAAAATCGACTTCGAGTGAAGGGAGGTCAGAATCCAACAGCATCTGCAGTCCTTTTCAGTCTCTGAATCAGATTTTTGCTCAGGTCCCTCAATTTCAGCCAGAAAATACCTGAAATCACAGAAAAACACACAAACTCATAGTAAAGTCCAGAAAAGTGAATTTTAACTAAAAACTAAAAAAAATATACTAAAAACTAACTAGATCATACTAAAAACATACTGAAAACAATGCCAAAAAGTGTACAAATTATCCGCTCATCACTTGTCTAGGTAGAAACTACCTCGAAAGAGACAAGATCCTGGGAAGTTCTCAATACCTTATGCCATAGGCACCATGACCTTCAAGAAGGCCTTGTGTGACATAGGGTCAAGTGTAAACCTCATGCCTCTCTCTGTAATGGAGAAGCTAGGGATCTTTGAGGTGCAAGCTGCAAAAATCTCACTAGAGATGGCAGACAATTCAAGAAAACAAGCTTATGGACTTGTAGAGGATGTTCTGGTAAAAATTGAAGACCATTACATCCCTACTGATTTCATAGTCCTAGAGACTGGGAAGTGCATGGATGAATCCATCATCCTTGGCAGACCCTTCCTAGCCACAGCAAAGGCTGTGATTGATGTTGACAGAGGAGAATTGATCATTCAAGTGAATGAAGAATCCCTTGTGTTTAAGGCTCAAGGATATCCCTCTGTAACCATGGAGAGGAAGCATGAAGAGCTTCCCTCAAAACAGAGCTAAACAGAGCCCCTACAGTCAAACTCTAAGTTTGGTGTTGAGAGGCCACAACCAACTTCTAAGTTTGGTGTTGAACCCCCACATTCAAACTCTAAGTTTGGTGTTGGGAGGTTCCAACATTGCTCTGAGCATATGTGAGGCTCCATGAGAGCCCACTGTCAAGCTACTGACATTAAAGAAGCGCTTGTTGGGAGGCAACCCAATATTATATTTATCTATTTTTCCTTTGTTATTTTATGTTTTCTGTAGGTTGATGATCATGGGAAGTCACAAAATCAATTGAAAAAGCAACAACAGAATGAAAAACAGAAAGAAAAATAGCACACCTTGGAGGAAGACCTTGCTGGCGTTTAAACGCCAGTAAGGGCAGCAAATGGGCGTTTAACGCCCAGTCTGGCAACATTCTGGGCGTTTAACGCCAGAAAGGGGCACCAAACTGGCATTAAACGCCAGGAAAGGGCAAGAAGTTGGCGTTAAACGCCAAAAATGGGCACCAGCCCGGCGTTTAACGCCAGAATTGGCATAAAGAGTATTTTTGCTCGCCACTTGGTGCAGGGATGAATTTTCCTTGACACCTCAGGATCTGTGGACCCCACAGGATCCCCACCTACCCCACCACCC
>NW_027255779.1:0-3970 GCF_003086295.3 Arachis hypogaea
GTTATGGAGGAAATAAATAATAAATAATAAAAATAAGGATAGAAATACTTATGTAATTCATTGGTGAGAATTTCAGATAAGCGTATGAGATGCTTCGTTCCTTCTGTCTCTCTGCTTTCCTCTGTCTTCATCCAATCAATCTTACTCCTTTCCATTGGCAAAGGACTGTTGTTGGCACATTCACCGTGTGTCAATGGTCTTGACATCCCCGTCCTCTCCATCTGAAAATGATCCAAATGCTCTATCACAGCACGGCTAATCATCTGTCGGTTCTCGATCATGTCGAATAGGATTCACTCCTTTTGCTCTGTCACTACGCCCAGCACTCGCGAGTTTGAAGTCGTCATAGTCATTCAATCCCTGGATCCTACTCGGAATACCACAGACAAGGTTTAGACTTTCCGGATCTCATGAATGCCGCCATTAATCTAGCTTATACCACGAAGATTCTGATTAAGAGATCCAAGAGATACACCTCGTCTAAGGTAGAACGGAAGTGGTTGTCAGGCACGCGTTCATGGAGGAATGATGATGAGTTCACGTTCATCACCTTCATGGTTGAAGTAGCGAGTATCTAGAACGGAATAAGCTGAATTAAATAGAAAAATAGTAGTACTTGCATTAATCTTGAGGAACAGCAGAGCTCCACACCTTAATCTATGGAGTGTAGAAACTCTACCATGAAAATACATAAGTGATAAGGTCCAGGCATGGCCGAATGGCCAGCCCCCATGAAAGTCTAAGATAGCATAAAACTGATCAAAGATGTCTAATACAATAGTAAAAAGTCCTATTTATAATAAACTAGTTAGCTAGGGTTTACAGAAGTAAGTAATGATGCATAAATCCACTTCCGGGCCCACTTGGTGTGTGCTTGGGCTGAGCTTGAATGTTACACGTGTAGAGGTCAATCTTGGAGTTGAACGCCAGTTTGTAACGTATTTCTGGCGTTCAACTCTGGCTTTGATGTGTTCTCGCGTTTAACTCCAGACTGCAGCGTGACTGGCGTCAACACCCTTTTATGTCGTCTAAACTCGGCCAAAGTATGGACTATTATATATTTCTGGAAATCCCTGGATGTCTACTTTCCAACAAATTGGAAGCGCGCCAGTTTCAGTTCTGTAGCTCTAGAAAATCCACTTTGAGTGCAGGGAGATCAGAATCCAACAGCATCAGCAGTCCTTCTTCAACCTCTGAATCTGATTTTTGCTCAAGTCCCTCAATTTCAGCCAGAAAATACCTGAAATCACAGAAAAACACACAAGCTCATAGTAAAGTCCAGAAATGTGAATTTAACATAAAAATAATGAAAACATCCTAAAAGTAACTAGATTCTACTAAAAACATACTAAAAACAGTGCCAAAAAGCGTATAAATTATCCGCTCATCACAACACCAAACTTAAATTGTTGCTTGTCCCCAAGCAACTGAAAATTAAATAGGATAAAAAGAAGAGAATATACTATAAATTCCAAACTATCAATGAAACATTGCTCCAATTAGATGAGCGGGACTTGTAGCTTTTTTCCTCTTGAATAGATTTGGCATCTCACTTTATCCATTGAAGTTCAGAATGATTGGCATCTATAGGAACTCAGAGTTCATATAGTGTTATTGATTCTCCTAGTTCAGTATGATGATTCTTGAACACAGCTATTTTATGAGTCTTGGCCGTGGCCCTAAGCACTTTGTTTTCCAGTATTACCACCGGATACATAAATGCCACAGACACATAATTGGGTGAACCTTTTCAGATTGTGACTCAGCTTTGCTAAAGTCCCCAATTGGAGGTGTCCAGGGTTCTTAAGCACACTCTATTTTTGCTTTGGACCTTGACTTTAACCGCTCAGTCTCAAGTTTTCACTTGACACCTTCACGCCACAAGCACATGGTTAGGGACAGCTTGGTTTAGCCGCTTGGGCTAGGATTTTATTCCTTTAGGCCCTCCTATCCACTGATGCTCAAAGCCTTGGGATCCTTTTTATTTACCCTTGCCTTTTGGTTTTAAGGGTTATTGGCTTTTTGCTCTTGCCTCTTGGTTTTAAAGCTTTTGGCTTTTTCTGCTTGCTTTTTATTTTTATTTTTTTTCGCCTATATTTTTTTCTTTTTTTTTTGAATTTCTTTGCTGCTTTTTCTTGCTTCAAGAATCATTTTTATGATTTTTCAGATTATCAAATAACATGTCTCCTTATCATCATTCTTTCAAGAGCCAACATATTTAATATTCTTAAACAACAACTTCAAAAGACATATGCACTGTTCAAGCATTCATTCAGAAAACAAAAAGTATTATCACCACATCAATATAATTAAACTAAGTTCAAGGATAAATTCGAAACTCATGTACTTCTTGTTATTTTGAATTAAAACAGTTTTCATTTAAGAGAGGTGATGGATTCATAGGACATTCATAACTTTAAGACAAAGTTACTAAATACTAATGATCATGTAATGAAGACACAAACATGGATAAGCACATAACATAAAGAAAACGAAAAACAGAAAATAAGAACAAGAATGAATCCACCTTAGTGATGGGGCATTTCCTCTTGAGTACCAATGAGTCTTGAGCTCTTTATGTTTCTTCCTTGTCTTATGTTGTCTCCATCATTCTCATTGAACTTGGTATGATGTGAGTCTTCTCTTATTTCATGAAGGATGATGGAGTGCTCTTGATGTTCCACCCTTAATTGTCCCATGTTGGAACTTAATTCTCCTAGGGAGGTGTTGATTTGCTCCCAATAGTTTTGTGGAGGAAAATGCATTTGAGGCATCTCCGGGATCTCATGGTGATGAGCTTCATGCGTCTCTTGAGATCCATGAATGGGCTCTCTTGCTTGCTCCATCCTTTTCTTAGTGATGGGCTTTTCTTCCTCAATGGGAATGTCTCCTTCTATGAAAGCTCCAGCTGAGTAACATAGATGGCAAATAAGATCAGGAAAAGCTAGCATTGCCCCAAGAGAGGGCTTTTCGGCTATTTTGTAGAGTTCAAGGGAGATGACTTCATGAACTTCTACTTCTTCTCCAATCATGATGCTATGGATCATGATGGCCCGATCCACAGTAACTTCAGATCAGTTGCTAGTGGGATGATGGAGCGTTGGATGAATTCCAACCATCCTCTAGCCACAGGCTTGAGGTCCAGTCTTCTTAATTGAACCGGCTTGCCTTTGGAGTCAATCTTCCATTGAGCTCCTTCCACACATATGTCCATGAGGACTTGGTCCAACCTTTGATTAAAGTTGACCCTTCTAGTATAGGGGCGTGCATCTCCTTGCATCATAAGCAAGTTAAACGCCAACCTCACATTTTCCAGACTAAAATCTAAGTATTTCCCCCGAACCATTGTAATATAATTCTTTGGGTTTGGATTCTTACTTTGATCATGGTTCCTAGTGATCCATGCATTGGCATAGAACTCTTGAACCATTAGGATGCCGACTTGTTGGATGGGGTTTGTTAGAACTTCCCAACCTCTTCTTTGGATTTCATGTCGGATCTCCGGATACTCATTCTTCTTGAGCTTGAAAGGGACCTCGGGGATCACCTTCTTCTTGACCACAACATCATAGAAGTGATCTTGATGAGCTTTGGAGATGAATCTTTCCATCTCCCATGACTCGGAGGTGGAAGCTTTTGTCTTTCCTTTCCCTTTTCTAGAGGATTCTTCGGTCTTGGGTGCCATCAATGGTAACGGAAAAACAAAAAGCTTATGCTTTTACCACACCAAACTTAGAATATTGCTCGCCCTCGAGCAAGAGAAGAAAGAATAGATGAAGAAGAAGAAGAAAATATGGAGGAGAGGGGGAGGGGTGTATTCGGCCAAGAAAGGGAAGAGAAGGTTGTGTTGTGTGAAAATGAGGAAGAATGGAGGGCTATATATAGGGAAGGGATGGGGGTAATTTCGGCCATATAGGGTGGTTTTGGGTGGAAAATTGATTTTGAATTTTGAAGGTAGGTGGGGTTTATG
>NW_027255780.1:0-3950 GCF_003086295.3 Arachis hypogaea
CTTTGATCTGTGGGGAATAGATTTCATGGGACCTTTTCCTCCATCTTACACATTCAAATACATCTTGGTAGCAGTAGAGTATGTCTCCAAATGGGTAGAAGCAATAGCCACCACCACATGTGATACCAACGTGGTCTTGCAATTCCTCAAGAAGAACATCTTCACTAGATTTGGAGTGCCCAAAGGACTTATAAGTGATGGGGGAAGCCACTTTTGCAACAAGCAACTAAATTCTTTACTCCACAAATATGGTGTCACTCACAAAGTGGCCACACCATATCACCCACAAACCAATGGGCAAGCTGAACTTGCCAACAGAGAGCTAAAAAGGATCTTGGAGAAAACTGTGGGAACAACAAGAAAGGATTGGGTCAGGAAGCTGGATGATGCACTTTGGGCATATAGGACAGCCTTCAAGACACCCATAGGAAAATCTCCATTTCAGCTTGTGTATGGAAAGGCATGCCACCTCCCTGTGGAGCTTGAACATAAGGCCTTTTGGGCCACCAAACTTCTGAATTTAGATGCTCAAGCAGCAGAAGAGAAGAGGTTGCTACAACTCAATGAACTTGAGGAGTTCAGATTGGAGGCATATGAAAATGCCAAAATATACAAAGAGAGAGCAAAGAGATGGAATGATAAGAGGATCTCTCAAAGAACATTCGAACCGGGCCAAAAGTGTTGCTATTCAACTCAAGATTGAAGATCTTCCCTGGGAAGTTGAGGTCTAGATGGACTGGGCCATACACCATCACCAAAGTATCACCTCATGGCTATGTCGAATTACTTGATGAAGCCTCAAAGCAAACCTTCACAGCTAATGGACATAGGGTGAAGCACTATTTTGGTGGCCCCTGGAGCAAGGAAGAGAGTGTGCAACTCTTAACATGAGCAAAGAAGCTGCAGTGTCAAGCTAAGGACAATAAACAAGCGCTTCATGGGAGGCAACCCATGCACAGGGAGTCTTTTATTTTCATACTTTAGTAACCAATAATGATTAAGTAGACTAGTACATGGTGTATGCAAGGCACTAAGTTTGGTGTGGCCAATCTTGAAGTAATGGCAAAAGTGTGTTCTACAACATTTAGCCACAAACTAAGTTTGGTGTCCATACATACACGAAAATGCTAGACTATGGAAGTATAGTCATCTATTTTAGTAAATAAAAAAAAAACGTGAAATAGCATATAATGTAGGTAAAATACTAAGTTTGATGTGGCTATCTTTGGAATTAATTCCATAGAACACTTAGTCACAAACTAAGTTTGGTGTCTTTACTTGCATTATTAATGCTAGAAAAAATAGATTAGGGAATCAATTCATAAATTTTAATTTTAGTTTAGTCAATTTTGCATAGGAATATCATCATGAGTTGTTAGCTAATAATGTCACTTTAAGAATCTCAAGCTTTTGGAATTTTGTTGCAGGAAAGAAAGAAAGAAGTGATGGGGAATCTTGGAGGAAGAGGTCACGGATACACAAGGAAGAGAAAGTCACATGAGTCTTGAACTTTGTGCATGGGGAAAAACAACTCAACATGCATTGGGCACAAGGAAGCATGCTTCCCATGCTATGACCGAACCATTAGAACCATGCATAGCACCACGGAACTCACTAGAATCATGCATCCCCACCAAAGTTCACTTTAAATACTTCAACCATATTCATCAAACCTCACTCTTCATCACTCATTCTTCTACCCCCATAACCTCATTTCATCACCCGAAGTCACACTACACCCCCAACTCATTCCATGTTTCCTATATTCTTGCTTTAAGCCTAATCTTTACCCAACAAAACTCATGAAGCACTACATCCCCTCACATAACCGAAACACTCCACCTCCCTCACCATCATTTTCTAGCTTGCCTAAGTCACGTTGTTGTCATATATCTCTCCCATTCACAACCATTTTCCTTGTGCTTGAGGACAAGCATTCATCTAAGTTTGGTGTGGAAGATTCAAACCCTTGCAAGTGAATTTCAATGGCCTCATCATCAAGGATAGGAGAGAAGATGAATTTGATCAAAGAAGATTCAAATCCAAACACAACGAGCGTATCTTCAGCTGGATGTCAAGCAAAGATGTTGTTCCAGAGTTACCATTCAAGCTAAGAAAAGATGAATACCCTGAAATACAAAAAATAATCAGAAAAAGGGGATGGGAGCTTCTCTGTGACCAACCTCAAGAAGTGAGCATGCTTCTCATCCATGAGTTCTACACTAATGTGATAAGAGAATATGATGATGAAGAACCATACTGAGTTATGTAAGAGGTGTGACTGTTGATTTTAGTCCGGACACCATCAACAGGGTGCTAAAGGTCAAGGCAAAACAGTTCAAATGAGCTAGCTATGAAGAAAGGGTTGAAAATGACCCAAGATACATGGATGTGGTAAGTGACTTATGCAGAGTAGGCACGGATTGGGTGTTGGATTCACATGGACAACCACTCAAACTTCGGAGAGGTGATCTCATACCTCAAGCAAAAGGATGGCATGACATAGTGAGGAGATCATTGATGTCAACTTCAAATAATTCTGAGGTAACGGTGAATAGAGCAATAATGATCCATTGTATAATGAAAGGAGGGGAAATCAATGTTGGAGACATTATAGCCAAGAACATCATTGACATAGCTCAAAAAGTCAAACAGGACAGCTGGCTAGGATATCCTAGTACTATTCTGCGCCTATGTGAAGAAGCTGGAGTGCCTCTGGAAGAATTTGGAGAAACTGATGTGGTCTCTGTTGGAAAACCTCTTACTCGAGAAAGGTTGGAATTCATCACCACAACCCAATTGGAAAGGCAACCTTTAGCAAGAAGGAAGAAAAGGAAAGAAGCAAGACAAGAGGAGGAGCCTCAAGAAATGGAAGAACCTCATACCTTGAACATGAACCAACTCCAAGCCGCCTTGGAAGGAATTTCTGGCAATATTCACAAATTCAAAGAAGCCAAGAGGAACAAGCTCAACAACAAAGGACCTTTGGCAATTGATGGATCAACAAAGAGGGATTCAAGTTCAATGGATGAACCAACAAAATGAATACCAACACACATGATGGAATTACAACAAGAACAATATGCCAAGATGCAGGAAGCCATCAACAATTCAACTGTGGAACATGAAAAAGCCATGGAGAAAGTAATACAAGAACAAGCTCAACTAAGGAAAGAGCAAGCTCAGCAAAGAGAGCTTCTCCATAGGTTGGATGCTAGACATGATACATTTCACAGAGAGTTCAATGAAAGTAGAATGTTCAGGGAAGCCAGGCATAAAGACAGACTTGACTATGATATATGCACCCCAAGAAAAGCTCAGTTACCTCTGTTCCACACCCCCATTACTCAACCCACAAATTAAAACCTTTAATGAAGCTCGCAAGATATTTGAAGAGCAAGAACTTGCAAGGGTGAGATTTAATCAACAGAGGCTAAATGAGACAATGATAAGCTCAGGAGTGTGGCCAAGAGAAGAGGGGGTGCAACAACAAAAAAAAAAAAAAAAAAAAAGAAGAAAAGGGATGCAACAACAAAACAAGGAATTGAGAAAGAAAGAAAGAAGATCCAAAGGGCAAGAAAGCAGGAAACAAGCAAGGAAAAGGGACATGAAGCTAAAGGTGGTGAAGTTCTTTGTTTTCTTTATGCTTTATTAATAGAGAGTATGTCTGAATATGGTATACTTTAAGATGCATTTTTTTTTTTTGAAGCATTTCTTTTATGTTGCCATTCATGCATCACCACTCACAGGTGGAATGGTTGCTGTCTTAAGTACTTTACTGTCAATGGAATAAAAGATGTAGTTTGAAGCAGAAAGAGAGACTAGCTTAAAAAGAATCATGTTGCTCCCATAAAGAAAGGGCTGCTACATATGTGAAAGAATCATGTTCAAGAAATTCAATGAAGGAAATGCCTTGCTTATATAAGACACTAGTTCGGTTAAGAGATCAC
>NW_027255781.1:0-3897 GCF_003086295.3 Arachis hypogaea
AGATCTATTTTTTACTAGATATTGTTGGACTTTATTTTATTTTTCTTATTTAAATAAAAAACATTTAATAAAATAATTTAAAAAATAAAAAAGAAAAATTTAATTTTTTAAAATTTTTAATATTTTTAAAAACATTATTTATTTTTTTATTCAACGGATAATGCTACACCCGGACTGATGACTTTTTTTGCTGCACTTGTTCAAAAATTAAGGATAAATTAATTTAAAAAATTTAAAATTTAAAATTTTTTATCTTTTAGATATTTTTGAAACTTTTTAATTTTTTACAATTAAAGAAAAATATTTTTTTAGCTTAAAAATTAAAAAAAATAAAATTACATATTTGTTATTTACTAGATATTGTTGGACTTTATTTTATTTCTCTTATTTAAATAAAAAACATTTAATAATATAATTTAAAAATTCAAAAATAAAAAATTTAGTTTTTTAAAATTTTTAGTTTTTTTTAAAATATTTTTTATTTTTTATTCAACGGATAATGCTACACCCAAACAGTTGACTTTTTTGTTGCACTTGTTCACAAATTAAGGATAAATTAATTTAAAAGAATTTAAAATTTTAATTTTTTTTATTTTTTGGATATTTTTGAAATTCTTAATTTTATATAATTATTAAAAAATATTTTTTAATTTAAAAATTGAAAAAAATAAATTTAAAAATCTGTTGTTTACTATATATTGTTGGAATTTATTTTATTTTTCTTATTTAAATAAAAAACATTTAATAATATAATTTAAAAATTAAAAAGAAAAAATTTAATTTTTCTAAATTTTTAATTTTTTTAAAAACATTTTTTTTATTCAACAGATAATGCTACACCCAGATTGATGACTTTTCTTGCTGCACTTGTTCAAAAATTAAGGATAAATTAATTTAAAAAATTTAAAATTTAAAATTTTTTATTTTTTGGATACTTTTGAAATTTTTAATTTTTTACAATTAAATAAAAATATTTTTTAGTTAATAAATTAAAAAAAATTACAGATTTGTTATTTACTAGATATTGTTGGACTTTATTTTATTTTTCTTATTTAAATAAAAAACATTTAATAAAATAATTGAAAAAATTAAAAAATAAAAAATTTAGTTTTTTAGAATTTTTTATTTTTTTAAAAATATTTTTTATTTTTTATTTAACGGATAATGCTACACCCAAACAGTTGACTTTTTTTGCTGCACTTGTTCACAAATTAAGGATAAATTTATTTAAAAAATTTAAAATTTTAATTTTTTTATTTTTTGGATATTTTGGAATATTTTAATTTTTTACAATTAAAGAAAATTTTTTTTTAGTTTAAAAACTAAAAGATAATAAATTTACAGATCTATTTTTTACTAGATATTGTTGGACTTTATTTTATTTTTCTTATTTAAATAAAAACATGTAATAATATAGTTTAAAAATTCAAAAATAAAAATTTTAGTTTTTTTTAAATTTTTTATTTTCTTAAAAATATATTTTATCTTTTTATTCACCGGATAATGCTACACCCAGACAGTTGACTCTTATGCTGCATTTGTTCACAAATTAAGAATAAAATAATTTTAAAAGTTCAAAATTTTAATTTTTTGGATATTTTTGTAATTTTTTATTTTTTTACAATTAGAAAAAAATATTTTTTTAGTTTAAAAAAATAAATTTACAGATATGTTGTTTACTAGATATTGCTGGACTTTATTTTATTTTTCTTATATAAATAAAAACATTTAATAATATGATATAAAAATTCAAAAATAATTAATTTAGTTTTTTACAACTTTTAATTTTTTTAAAAATATTTATAATTTTTTATTCACCGGATAATGCTACATCCTGACAGCTGACTTTTTTTGCTGTACTTGTTCGCAAATTAAGAATTAATTAATTTAAAAAATTAAAAATTTATTTTTTTATTTTTTGTACATTTTTGAAATTTTTAATTTTTTACAATTAGAAAAAAATATTTTTTAGTTTAAAAATAAAAAAATAAATTTACAGATCTGTTGCTTACTATATATTGTTGGACTTTATTTTATTTTTCTTATTTAAATAAAAAACATTTAATAATATAATTTAAAAATTCAAAAATAAAAAATTTAGTTTTATAAAATTGTTTATTTTCTTAAAAATATATTTTATCTTTTTATTCACCGGATAATGCTACACCAAACAGTTGACATTTTTGCTGCATTTTTCACAAATTAATAATAAAATAATTTTAAAAATTTAAAATTTTAATTTTTTATTTTTTGGATATTTTTGTAATTTTATTATTTTTTACAATTAGAAAAAAATATTTTTTTAGTTTGAAAAAATAAATTTACAGATATGTTGTTTGTTTACTAGATATTGCTGGACTTTATTTTATTTTTCTTATATAAATAAAAACATTTAATAATATAATTTAAAAATTCAAAAAAAAATAATTTAGTTTTTTAAAACTCTTAATTTTTTTAAAAATATTTTTTATTTTTTTCACCGGATAATGCTACACCCAGACAATTGACTTTTTTAGCTTCACTTGTTCGCAAATTAAGAATAAATTAATTTAAAAAATTAAAAAAAATTATTTTTTTATTTTTTGGATATTTTTGGGATTTTTTTATTTTTTACAATTAGAAAAAAATATTTTTTTAGTTTAAAAATTAGAAATTAAATTTACTGATCTGTTGTTTACTAGATATTGCTGGACTTTATTTTATTTTTCTAATTTAAATAAAAAACATTTAATAATATAATTTAAGAAATTAAAAAGAAAAAATTTAATTTTTTAAAATTTTAATTTTTTTAAAAACATTTTTTATTTTTTATTCAACGGATAACGCTACACCCAGACTGATGACTTTTTTTGCTACACTTGTTAAAAATTAAGCATAAATTAATTTAAAAAATTTAAAATTTAAAATATTTTTTTTGGATATTTTTGAAATTTTTTTAATTTTTTACAATTAAATAAAATATTTTTCTTATTTTTAGATATTTTTGGAATTTTTTAGTTTTTTACAATTAAAGAAAAACATTTTTTTAGTTTAAAATTTAAAAAAATAATAAATTTTCAGATATGTTGTTTACTAGATATTATTGGACTTTATTTTTTTCTTAATTAAATAAAAAATTTAATAATATAATTTAAAAATTCAAAAATAAAAAATTTAGTTTTGTGAAATTTTTTATTTTTTTAAATATTTTTTATTTTTTTATTCACCGTATAATGCTACACCTAGAAAGTTAACTCTTTTTACTGCACTTTTCCAATAATTAAGAATAAATTAATTTTAAAAATTAAAAATTTTAATTTTTTGTATTTTTTGGATATTTTTGGAATTTTTAATTTTTTCTAATTATAAAAAAATATTTTTTAATTTAAAAATTGAAAAAAATAAATTTACAAATCTGTTATTTACTATATATTGTTGGACTTTATTTTATTTTTCTTATTTAAATAAAAAACATTTAATAATATAATCTAAAAATAAAAAAAAAAATTTAACTTTTTAAAATTTTTAATTTTTTTAAAAACATTTTTTATTTTTTTATTCAACGGATAACGCTACACCCAGACAGATGAATTTTTTTGCTGCACTTGTTCAAAATTAAGGATAAATTAATTTAAAAATTTTAAAATTTAAAATTTTTTATTTTTTGGATATTTTTGAAAATTTTTTAATTTTTTACAATTAAAGAAAAATATTTTTTTAGTTTAAAAATTAAAAAAAATAAATTTACAGATCTATTATTTACTAGATATTACTGGATTTTATTTTATTTTTCTTATTTAAATAAAAAAATTTAATAATATAATTAAAAAATTCAAAAATAAAAAATTATTTTTTTAAAACTATTAATTTTTTAAAATATTTTTTATTTTTTTATTCACCGGATAATGCTACATCCAG
>NW_027255783.1:0-3664 GCF_003086295.3 Arachis hypogaea
AGCTCGACTTCTCTGGAAAAAATGATGCCTAAAGACTCGACCTTAAAACAGACCGAGCTCAAGCAGGGGCACTGTTCATACCCTGGGTCGAGCTGTAGGACCCGGGCTAATTGAAGACAAGTCGACCGACCTCTTAGGTCAGGACCATCCGACCTCTTCTCAAAGAGCTCGACCATATCACCAGGAAAGCCCAATAAGGGCCCAAACAGAGGAACACGACCCAAATCCAAAGGCAGCCCAAGCCTAGAGAGATAAGGGCAGTTCCCTTAAGAAAAGATGACTTCACTCAAAGATAAGATAACCTTAAACCCTAGGTATAACTCATACTCTGATTCTACAAAAAACATGCTTAACACCCTGCTAACTTAAGCATAGGAGTCCCTCAGGTACCACCACCCTCCAGTGACAAAGGATCAGCAGCATCTCCAGTTCAGCAAGTTAGATACGACAGCTCTGCCATCCCCACAAGCCAGACACGTCATCTCGACCAGGGCTGCTTCCCAAAATCTTCTCCCCGAAGCATTGTTGTTGTTGTTGGCATTCTGAAGTTATTCTGACCTTGAGTCCTCTGTGGCGCAAAACCTCCCCGCTTGAAGGGCGGACCTCTAGGAGAGAAACTCTTCCCTTGGCTAAGTAGGAATGATCCCCTCTGGCTTCCTCTTTCTACAGCTGCCTTCTTACACACTCTTCGGCAACTCTGCTTTTATTAACCAACTCGGAGAAAGTCCTGATCTCCATAGGCCCTACTGAACTGTAGATGTCACTTCGGAGTCCTCCTTCGTACTTGATACATTTCAACTCCTCAAAGTCCCCCGGAGCTCCTTGACACATGCGGGAGAATCTAAACAACTCCTCAAACTTGTCTGTGTACTCAGATACAGACATCGTACCCTGCTTCAGCTGCAGTAGTTCGAGTTCCTTGCCGTCCTAGCGGAGTTCAGGAAATACTTCTTGTAGATTCCTCCTAAAAGGTATCCCAGGTGATAGGATCATCACCTTGCTGTATGATTCGTCGAGTCCCCTGCCACCAATGTGATGCTTCACCAGTGAGCAGATAAATGGCAAACTCAACGCATTTTCTTCAGGCACCAGTTGTGCTTGCCGTGCTTGTTCCATCACTTGGAACCAAGTATCAGCTTCAGTTAGATTGGTAATTCCCTTAAACTTCGGTGGATTAACCTTTAGGATGGTCGCCAATGTTATTGGACCTTGAGTCCCATTCCCACCATTTCCTTCATGGTTATGGTTGTTCATCTACTGTCCAAAAGCTCAGCAGTGGCCTGCATAGCGGCAGCCATGAAGTCCACGGGTCATTCGGGTTAGTTTTCGGCCCATGAATACCGACACGTCCTCTCCCACGGCCTCGACCGCGTCCACGAGGTGCCATCTGGTTCCTATACACACCAAACAAGCAATATCAAGTTGGTCAGTCTCAATATCGAAAGTCTAGCGCTCAAGTCCTAAATTATGCTCATGAATATTTATGCCATATATATCAGTCAGATATCCTAATAGCACATAAATACAAACACAGAGAATGCACAGAAGCATAGTCAGTCCGTCCCTCAGGCTCTACAGGAACGAATTGCTATGATACCATAATGTAACACCTACCACACAGAGTCTTATGCTTAAGTCATAAAACAGAGGTGGTGAGGTATTACAACTCTAAAATAAAATTTAGTACTATAGTATTGCAAAAATGTTCATAACTAGGAGCCTTTGAAGAAATGGGTAAATCAAAATCATTGAATCAAAAAGCGCAACACTCTGATCGATAACGTAAACGAACCGTTAGAGATTAAGCTAAAGCAAAGGGATATACAAAAAAGTACCAAATACATATATCAAGACTCAGGACTCGGCTTGCGAGATAACCGGTCTGAGCATACAGTATACATACATATATAATAAGGAATCCCAAAAGAACCCAAAAGACATATACAAATGCTGTTTCTCCAAAATAACCTCTAAGAGGAGGTGATACAAAATACATATACAGTGGGCATCGACGAATACAAAATAAATCCAATACAGGACTCCGAATCTAACATGCTACTCCTGCATCGAAAATAAAAATCTCATGGTAGAACGGAAGTCTCGCTGGTAACCCAAAATCAATGTATGTCCTGGAAAGCCGAAGCAATCCTATCTCAAATAACAAAGCTAATAGAACAAACATACAAAAAAAATGCGACTAACTTAAGGATCTTCGGTCTAACTTTTATTTATTCTTTCATTCAAACCTCCACCCAACAGTGAATAATGCAACAAAGTAATCAGCAAGGAATGTCAGTAGGAGCAATAGAAATTAGCAATAGCAGTAATGATGCAGTCATTAGGCCATTCAAACAAATCACATATAATGCATATGATGCATACCTATCTAGTGGCTGATCTATCGGTTATAAGCCAGCCCGACAAGTCCTGGTAGCTAACCATTGGACTGTCCCTCTGTCGCGCTCCCCAACTCGAGTTATCCACAACCATAATCATAATTTATATCCAACCCTCACTGTGTATATTTGATGCCAGGGTAGTTTCATGTATTTCTAAGTAAATAAGCAAGTTTGGGTAGATATTCACTTACATCTTGCTTCAAGCAAACATTGTGAACTTGAAAATGATTTATGAGAATTATGCATGAATTGAATGATAAAATGGATGATGCATGATCTCATGATTTAGAACCAATCTTTGATGCACTTTATTTGCTTGATTTCAGGACAAAGGAAGCAAGGAAGAGCCACGTTAATAGCCACGTTAGTCTAACTAACGTGACCACTAACGTGGAATAGGAGCTAGCTTGCACGTTATGGAAAAATGACCAATAACGCCTTGAAAGCCATCATAGCCCAGTTAGTGGCCACGTAATTACATTAATGTGGAAGCTACGTAGAGGAAAAGGGAAGCCTCAACGTTAGTGGTAAAGTGAATACCACTAACGTTCCAAAGGGAACATTGGCACATTAGAGTCAACATTAATTACATTAAGTGGACTCTAACGTGGGGAGGAGCAAGGAATCGCCACATTAGTGACTCATTTGTACTATGTGGCTAACCATTTGCCCCGTTAGTTCACGTTAATTACATTAACGTGGAAGCTAACGTGGAAGAATGAAATGATGGCCAACGTTAGTGACACTCACCTTTGCACTAACTTGGGATGGCAATTACGCCACGTTAGTGGCCACGTTAATCAATTAACGTGAGGACTAATGTGGAAGAAGGGGCATTTGAAGCATAGTGAAAAGGTAAAGTGTCAACTTAAGGGTCACGTTATTATACTAACGTGAACTCTAACGTGGGGAAAAAGGGCAATAAGCAACGTTATTGGAAAAGGTGAATGCCAATAACATTTGCGAAGGACCAAGGCAACGTTAGTGGTCACGTTAATGCCACTAACGTTGAAGTTAACGTGGATCATTTTTGGCTTGGAACGTTAGTGAAAAATGTGATCGTCACTAACGTTCTCGAACCCACATTTTCACTTAACGTTAACACCACTAACGTCCTAACTAACGTCCATGCCTAACTCACACTTTTTCTGCAAGCAAAGCTGAGCCCACTGAAGACTGTAACTGCTTCAACTAAAGATCCAAAAGCCATATCCAAGACTTGAAGAGCCAACTAGAAGATCAGAAGAGTAGTTTATATAGGAGTA
>NW_027255784.1:0-3628 GCF_003086295.3 Arachis hypogaea
AACGCAGTCATAAAGTTCACCGGGTCATTAGGGTTATTCTCCGGCGCACGAGCACTTGTACGACCTCTCGCACTACCTCTACCGCGTCCACGGGGTGCCATCTGGTTCCTATACATACCAAACAAACGATATTAAGTTGATCAGTCTCAATATCGGAAGTCTAGTACTTCAAAGTCCCAAATGCATGCTCATGAACGTTTATGCCAATTATATCAAGCAGATATACTAACAGCACATAACACACACACAGAGAATGCACAGAAGCATAATCAGTCCATCCCTCAGGCTCTACAGGAACGAACTGCTCTGATACCATAATGTAACACCCTACCATACAGAGTCTTATGCTTAAGTCATAATTCAGAGATGGCAAGGTATTACAACCTCTAAAATAAAAATTAGTACGTATAGTAGTATGAATGATTGATTATAACTAGGAGCCTTTATAGAAAAAGGGGTAAACAAAAACCATCGCAACTCTAAAGCGCAACACTCCGATCGATAACGTAACGAAAAAGGATAATCTAACGCGTGATTGTATATATACAAAGGAGTGTCAAAAACAGGAATATCAAGACTCAAAATCCGGCTGCGAAGATAACCGGTCCGAGTATAACGATATATACATATCATAAAATAAGGAAAACCCCAAAGGAAACCCAAAGGGACACAAATACATCAAACCTATTCTCCAAAATCTCCCATAAGAGGAGTCATCACAGTTTGTATTATTTAATGGAGATAAAAGTGTCTAAGCAAAACATATAAACCAAAACATAGCCCCGAGAGCAAAGGATCTTTGCAATAAAAGAAGTCTCCAGCATGCATCAGCGGGACGCCTCACGTCCTGCATCTGAAAACCACAAAATCCGCATGGGTGAGAACCAGAGGTTCCCAGCAGGTAACAGCTTCCACATATATAATACATAATAATAGAGGAAAGCCGAAGGCAATCCTAGAACTTCCTCCAATAATATCAAAGCTTATAAACAAGCTAAACCATATAAGGCAACTGACTAAAGATTCTTCAGTCTAACTAATACTTTCCTTTCCAATTCCTTCAGACCTCCCAACCACCAGCAGGAGTATATTATAGCAAACACAGATATATCAGACAAAGAATATACAAGTAGGAGCAGTTAAGATATTTAGACAATTAGCAAGTAGTATGCAGTCAAATAGGCAATCTCAAACAATCACATAGTATGCATATGATGAATGCCTGTCCCTAGTGGCCGATGATATCATCTTGTCGGTTATATAGCCAACCCGACAAGTCCTGGTCGCTAACCATTGGACTGTCCCTCTGTCGTGCATCCCCAATTCGAGTTATACTCGTCATAAACTTGATCATAAACATGATCCATATACATCACCCTCACTGGTGAATATTTACGGGGTTCGAGCTCATCCGGGCCTTTCACAGTGCCCGGCCACACTTACAACATAGGGTTAACAGAGCTTCGAATCTCAACCTGGAGCACGTGGTGGCTAGCCACTGCTACTACCCAAGGAAACTCGTACTCAGATAGTGGAAGTGCAATTTCACAATTATCAATAATTCAGCATCAACATGCATGAATTCTCATCCATGGATCAACATCCATACTAGCCATTCCGGCTCACGGTTCAATCCAGAACCAGCCAATATTCATAGCATACATAGCTATTCCGGCTCATGGTTAAATCCATAACCAGCCATTTCATTAACAATTATAGCCTTCGGCCCATGGTATAACAAGCACTTCCTCCACCATCCTCCACATCTCACATAATCATCTTGATCCTCATTGATCATTCATATTTCCTTGCTTCACTCGCAAGTTATCACATTCACTAGCCCTTTTAATAGCTAGGCATGCCATAATGATTTAAGACATAAATGGTGAGATCGAGGCTTAGAAGTATGAGATTTGGCTTTTAAAACTCAAAAATCAACTTGGGATGAAAAGGCCGCGCGTACGCGCACTACGCTCACGCGTGGATGGCTCAAAACTCATCGGCGTAAGCGTCATGCACGCTAGCGCGTGGATTCAAACTTGCCCATCGACGCGCACGCGTCAACCTCGCGTACGCGCGGTGTTCTCGTGCCCCAGGCACAACACCGGCACAGTTCTGGCATAACTCTCTGGAAAATGGCTGGGCATTGGGTGCAGCACAATCGGCGCCCGCGCACATCACGCGTACGCGTGGATGGCGCTTTTGGAAGATCGGCGCGTACGCGCCAGGTGCGCCCACGCGCAAGGGTCATTCTGCTAAAAATTTCTAAGTTAAAAGCTGCAGAATTCACAGATTTACACCCCAATCTTCCAACGGACATAACTTCATCATTTCAAATCGTTTTCACCCGTTCTCGAACGGCATGGACATCCCGATCCAATTTCATTTTAAACAGATTTGGTACAAAACGGAGATCCGTAGTCCAAGTTATGTCCCGTCAAGTATGCCCAAAAACCATATTTTCATACAAACACAATATGCCATTTTCAAAAAACCATTTTCAACTCTTTCCAAAATCAATCAAAACATGTCAATTTCATCCCTTTTCTTTGAAATCAATTCAAATGTATCAAATTCACATCAAGCCTCCTCAACTCACACATTGACACATAACTCACAATTTACCAAAATCACTATTTCACCATTATATACCACTTCACCAAGTGGCTCAAACTCAACATATGACGTGTCATATACTATTCCTCATGCAATTCTCAACAACACCAATTCCAATAAATCATCATGGTACACAAACAGCATCATACTCACCATCACATGGTTCAACCCGCAATTCAACCATAACCAATAATCAAGCATATATTACAACATGCATATTTCTCATACATCATACATTAAGGCATCAATAATCATCATCACATATATGACACATCATATATCTCAATCATTCAATAACATCAACCATTCAATGCCTATCTTAGGGCCTCTAGCCTAAGTATTTCCTACCACATTACATATTAGATACGGGAAACCGAAACCATACCTTAGCCGATTTTCCCAAGCTCCACCGGAGCACTTCCAAACCACTTATCCACAAGCTCTCAAGGCCTCAACACCTCAAGAACAGATTTTTCACCACCAAACCCTTCCAAGCTTTTCAAAATCACCAATCAAGCTCCAATATCCACACATACACAACCTAAGCCACAACCATCATACCCATACACAACATCTCAAAACCCAAGCATCATAAAACAACAAAATACACTAGGGTTGAGAATATTACCACACCCAAGGTCCAAGGAGACAAGATTAACCTTCTCCTTCAAGAGAGTTGGGTCCTATAACATCAAAGAACCAAAATCTCAACATTTTACCCATGAAATCGAAAATAGGGGCTGAGATTTCGAACAGCAGGTGTGCTTACCTCAAATTGATTATATGGGTTTTGTAGAGCTCTCCGCGGTGAACGCGTGGCCGCAAACGGGGCGGCAATCGGAGCTCTAGATCAAAAGTTATGGTGATTTGAAGATCAAGTGAGAGCAGAGAGAAGTTGAGAGGAAAATGTATCTTCCCCTTCCTCCTCCATCCCATCTTTCAGCTTGTGGATGATGTGTAACAAATAAGGAGAGAGGAGTGCCTGAAAAACTAGGGGTTTTGGTTAAGTTAT
>NW_027255785.1:0-3306 GCF_003086295.3 Arachis hypogaea
GCACAGAATTATTACTCACATTCTGACTCCACAGAGTGGATCACACAATAGAGTAACCGTTTCTAATTCATTTGTCCTTTTTGCCATTATTACTTCATCTCCTATTTCCTTTGCATATCTTATGATAAGGCATATATGGGAATGTGTTAGGAGCATTAAAAAGGCTAACCTTCCCTATGGCATATTTCTTATCTGCATCTTTGAATACTTCAAGGTTGATCTAACTAATGAAGATGTAGAGAATAAAGTTTCATCAATTAAGGGAGGAGGAGTTTCAGGTACTATGAAAGGCACCAAAGGCAAACGGTCAATGCCCTCTGACAGTGATCTTGAGAGCCGCCCCAGCCGAACCATCCAAGGTGATAGAATCAATTAAGGAAATCCTCACTGAATTTTCTAACATGTCCCAAACTGATGGTGGAATCCTACAAGGCTGCTCGTAAGCAAGCATACGAAAATGAAAAAGCTTGGACAAAGTGCTAAGAAAGAGTTGTCTGATCTTAGAATTCGAAGAGGAGATGGGGGTACTGAGGATGATGTCTGGATCTGATATCCTTTCTGATGATTTTTTTTTTTTTTGTTGAATTTTTTTTTTTTTTTTTTTTTTTTTTTTTCGATCTTTTTTTTTTTTTTTATCTTTTTTTTTTATTTTTTTGTTTTTTTTTTTTTGCTTTTTGTGAAAGTAAGCTGTTTAAAAATTGAAAAACAACTGTCTCTTGTGATTCATGATCATCCCTGTTCCAATGATTATGATCTGTTTTGATTGAAATGGTTGCTGTATTTGACAATCCCTTTATGCTCTGCTGTGTTGATGCCTCATGCTCTGTTTTGTTGAAATATTTGTTGAATTTAGGATTTAGCTGTGATTTGATAATCCCTTTAAGGTTTGATACAGTGATATATCCTTATGATCTGATATGATTGTGTTTAACTGAAAATGTTTTTCTACTATAAACTGATATTTTTGATGCTCTGATGTGATGGCTAGAAAATATTGTTCATTTAATCAAATTATTTAGAAATTATCAACTTTTTCTCATGTACTCTGTACTCAAAGCTTTTTTGATTGACACTGAGCAGAAAATCATTTATATGATAACAAGTCAAGTAGTGTTTATCATGTTATTTCTGCTCATAAATCAATCCATTCAACATCTCAAATTCCATATGTTGAATAACATAGTTGCTTAGGCTTGATAAAATTGTTACTGGTAATGCTTCCCTTGGTAAAATGGCATATATTAAGGGGGAGCCATGTAACAATTGAAAAGGGGAAGGAATCCTAATCTTCAAAGGGAGTACTCTAATCTTTAATTTCTTTCCATTTTAATTTTTAATAATGTTTTTCATCAAGGGGGAGATTGATGAGTTTGGAAAACTCCAAATTAAAATTAGTGACGATCAAATATTATTATATAATTAATTACAAAAATTATTAATTTGAATTCTAATTCATATTTGCTAATTAATAATTTTTGTTGCTTGCAGATTTGGCTTTGGGCTAAAAGATAATTAAAGTATAGTTTCTAAACCAATCAATAATCCTTTCATACAAAAATTTTGTTTGTCACAAGTACAAACCCCTAAATTTATAACCGAAGTAATGAACCTCGGGTCGTTATCCTAGGAATTGCAACAAAATGTCTTGTTATTGGTTATGGAGTATGTTTGGGGTTTTTTGGGATAAGAGGCATGAAATGTAAATGGCAATGAAAATCAAGTCGATGAATTAACTATGGAGGAAAGTCAAGTCGATGAATTAACTTGATTCCACAAGTGCTAGCCAACTCCCAAGGGAAAGACTAGCTTTAGTGGTATCCAAATTAATTAGAAACTTCTAATTGTCAATCAACAAAGGAATTAGATAATTCAAGAGTCACTAATTACTCTACCAAATCCAAGAGGAACAAAATCTATACTAAAATCCAACCAAGCATTTCATCAAACATTTGGAAGGCATAAAAGGAAAGCAAAGTAAATTGATAACAACAATGAAATCTAACAACTACTTATTGCAAGGAATTAATAACAACAATCAAAAGAAACACAATTATTATGAATTACCTCAAATTGAATTGGAAGAAAATAAAAGGAACAAGAGTAGATCTACAATAAAGCATAGAAATAACATAAAGGAAATTACAACAAAAGAATAGAGGAATCATAAATGCAACAACAAATAATTGAGAAGAAGAAGAAGTAGAGAGCATGAATCAAAACCTAGATCTAAGAACTAAACCTAATCCTAATTCTAATTCTAGAGAGAAGTGAGAGCTTCTCTCTCTAAAACTAACTCTAACTACTTCTAAAACTTAAACTATGACTAGCATCAGAAATGAGTTGGATTGGGCCCACAAGGCTCCTAAAATCGCTAGCCACGAGTTGCATTAAGTGAATCATGTGCAACCATCGGCGACTACGCGTACCGTGCACGTGCGCGCCCCTATGCGCGGTGCAACTATAGAAAATCTTATATCATTTCGAAGACCCGGATGTTAGCTTTCCAATGAAACTAGAACCGCATCATTTGGACCTCTGTAGCTCAAGTTATGATCAATTAAGTGCGAAGAGGTCGGCTTGACAGCTTTTGCGATTCCTTTATTTCTTCATGATTTCTCCACTTTGCATGCTTTACTCTCCATTCCTTTGATCTATTCCTAGCCTTTTCAACCTGAAATCACTTAACAAACAAATCAAGGTATCTAGTGGAATCAAAGGTGAATTAGATTTAGCTAATTAAGGGCCTAGAAAGCATCTTTTCACACTTAAGTACAAATTAGGAGACAATCATGAAACCATGCTATTTCATTGAATAAATGTGAGTAAAAGGTCATAAAATCCCCTAAAATCAGTACAAGATAAACCCTACAAATGGGGTTTATCAACCTCCCCACACTTAAACCAAGCATGTACTCATTCTTAAACCAAGAGAAAGCAAAGGGATCAACATTTATTCAATGAATTCTAACTAAATGCAATCTACCTATATGCAACTATCTAAATGAATGCAATTGCTTAATCAAAATAAATCAATTTCCAAGGAGCGTATATGCACAAGGGCCTAGGACTAGCAAGTCTAATCCACAATTGAATTGAGTTATTAAATATTTTTACAAACTTGCATGAAAAGATGATCATTGGTGAAAACATGTAATTAAGTAATTGAACCGTCACCAGTAGTGTTTGCACTCTATTCGCTCAAGTGTTTAGGGTTGATTCACTTGATTCTCCTCTATTTCATGCTTTCCAAGACTTGTTTTTCATCTAACAATCAACATTTATTCAATGCATGCATACATTCATCAT
>NW_027255786.1:0-3191 GCF_003086295.3 Arachis hypogaea
TCCCAGACTTGTGGTATTTTTCTTTCCTCGAAAATGATTTTGCATGGACTCCGATGCTTTAATTTTAGGCCGAAACATTGGACCTTACTTTTATCGGAGGCCAAAAGAGATACACAGATTAAAATTTATTTATTTTATTCCCATTAAATTCGGAAAAAACCTAATTTACATGGGTTCTAGGTAGATACTATCCTCCCGAATTTAAAAGAGAGATCAGTGTGCAAATATATTTTATCCCTTAATTCGAAACGTATTTACATGAGTTTAGTGTAGATACACCTAATTTAAAAGCGATGAGTGTGCTTCGCAGCTTGTGGTATTTTTCTTTTCCTGAAAATAATTTTGCATGGATTCGAAGCTAAACAAATTAATCAGTGAAGTAACGTTAAAATATTTTATACTCCATTAAATTCGAAAATATACATGGTTCAGTGTAGATACACCTCCAATTTAAAGGCGATGAGGTGCTCTCCAGCTTGTGGTATTTTCTTCCGAAAATAATTTTGCATGACTCGGCTACACAACTTAATCAAGAGGAGTACGATTAAAATATATTTTTACCCATTAATTGAAAACCCTATTTACATGGGTTCTAGGTGGTACTCTTCCATTTAAGAGCGATGTGTGCTCTCCAGACTTGTGGTTTTTTCTTCCATGAAATGAATTTTGCATGGACTCCGGAGCTAACACAAACCTTAATCGGGGTGAGGAGTACACGATTAAAATATATTTTACTTCCATTAAATTCGAAAACCTCTAATTTACATGAGTTCTAGTGTAGGATACACCTCCAATTTAAAGAGCGATGAGTGTGCTCTCCAGACTTGTGGTATTTTTCTTTCCTTTGAAAATAATTTTGCATGGACTCGGGAGCTAACACAACCTTAATCGGGGTGAGGAGTACACGATTAAAATATATTTTACTCCCATTAAATTCGAAAACCCTATTTACATGAGTTCTAGTGTAGGATACACCCTCCAATTTAAAGAGCGATGAGTGTGCTCTAGACTTGTGTATTTTTCTTTCTCAAAATGATTTTGCATGGACTCGAGCTAAACAAACCTTAATCGGGTGAGGAGTCACGATTAAATATATTTTACCCCATTAAATTCGAAAACCTAATTTACATGAGTTCTAGTGTAGGATACACCTCCAATTTAAAGAGCGATGAGTGTGCTTTCAGACTTGTGGTATTTTTCTTTCCTCGAAAAATGAAATTTTGCATGGACTCCGGAGCTAAATCAACCTTAATCGGGTGAGGAGTACCCGATTAAAATATATTTTACTCCCATTAAATTCGAAAACTCCTAATTTACTGAGTTCTAGTGTAGGGATACACCCTCCAATTTAAAGAGCGATGAGTGTGCTTCTGCCAGACTCTTGTTGGTATTTTTTCTTGTCCTTAAAATGAGAAATTTTGCATGGACTTCCGAGAGCTAAACACAACCTTAATTCGGGGTGAAGGAGTACACGATTAAAATATATTTTACCCTCCATTAAAATTCGAAAACCCTAATTTACATGAGTTCTAGTGTAGGATACACCTCCAATTTAAAAGCGATGAGTGTGCTCTCCAGACTTGTGGTATTTTCTTCCTTGAAATGATTTTGCATGGACTCCGGAGCTAAACACAACCTTAATCGGGGTGAGGAGTACACGATTAAAATATATTTTACTCCATTAAATTCGAAAACCCTAATTTACATGAGTTCTAGTGTAGGATACACCCTCCAATTTAAAGAGCGATGAGTGTGCTCTCCAGACTTGTGGTATTTTTTCTTTCCTGAAATAAATTTTGCATGGACTCCGGAGCTAAACACACCTTAATCGGGTGAGGAGTACGGATTAAAATATATTTTACTCCCATTAAATTCGAAACCTATTTACTGGTTCTAGTGTAGGATAACCCTCCAATTTAAAAGAGGATGAGTGTTCTCTCCAGACTTGTGGTATTTTTCTTTTCTCGAAAATAATTTTGCATGGACTCCGGAGCTAACACAACCTTATCGGTGAAGTAAACGATTAAAATATATTTTACTCCATTAAATTTCGAAAAACCTAAATTATGAGATTCTATGTAGATACACCTCCAATTTAAGAGCGATGAGTGTGTCTCCAGACTTGTGGTATTTTTTTATTCCTCGAAAATGAATTTTCATGGACTCTGGGAGCTAACACAACCTTAATTCGGA
The DNA here is from genome assembly GCF_003086295.3 of Arachis hypogaea. Classification (NCBI taxonomy): domain Eukaryota; kingdom Viridiplantae; phylum Streptophyta; class Magnoliopsida; order Fabales; family Fabaceae; genus Arachis; species Arachis hypogaea. The sequence continues at coordinate 2,194 of NW_027255786.1, forward strand.
GTGAGGAGTAACGATTAAAATATATTTTATTACCGGCATTTTATTATAGTTTCGATAAAAACCTTTCAATTTACATGGGTTTGCTAGTGTAGGATACCACCCTCCAATTTAAATAGCGAAGTGGTGTGCTCTCCAGACTTGTGGTTTTTTCTTTCTCGAAAATAAGTGATTTTTGCATGGACTCCGAGCTAAACACTAAACCTTAATGCGAGGGTGAGGAGTACACGATTAAATAAATTTTACTCCCATTAAATTCGAAAACCTTACTAATTTACATGAGTTCTAGTGTAGGGATACACCCTTCAATTGTAAAGAGGCGATGAGTGTGCTCTCCAGACTTGTGGTATTTTTGCTTTCCTCGAAAATGAATTTTGCATGGACTCCCGGAGCTAAAACAACCTTTAATCGGGGTGAGGAGTACACGATTAAATTAATATTTTACTCCCTATTGAATTCGAAAACCTCATTTACATGAGTTCTAGTGTAGGATACACCCTCCAATTTAAAGAGCGATGAGTGTGCTACTCCAGACTTATGGTCTTTTTTCTTTCCTCGAAAATGAATTTTGCATGGACTCCGAGCTAACATAACCTTAATCGGCGTGAGGGAGTCCACGATTAAAATATATTTTACTACCATGTAAATTCGAAATACCCTAATTTACATGAGTTTCTAGTGTAGGATACTCCTCCAATTTAAAAGAGGTATGAGTGTGCTCTCCAGACTTGTGGTATTTTTCTTCCTCGAAAATGAATTTTGCATGGACTCCGAGCTAAACAAACCTTAATGCCAGTGTGAGGGAGTAACACGATTAAAAATTATTTTACTCCCATTAAATTCGAAAACCCTAATATTTACATGAGGTTCTAGTGTAGGATAACACCCCTCCAATTTAAATAGCGATGAGTGTGCTCTCCAGACTTGTGGTATTTTTCTTTTCCTTCGAAAATAAATTTTGCATGGACTGCCGGAACTAAACACAACCTTAATCGAGGTGA